>NC_136501.1:38428107-38445607 GCF_053919585.1 Euprymna scolopes
GCAGTATTTTCTTCATTCTTTTCTTTTTTTTTTTGCCATTTTTGCATTAATTGATTTTATGAAAAAAAAAAATGTTTTCTGTATGTTATATGAGATTGTGTTATTGATAATTGTTGATCTCTGATGGATTTTCTTTTCTTTTTTTTTTATTGCTGAAGCACAAGAAAACAAAAATATATATAGTTTGGATCAGGCAACATTTAGTTCCAGAATGAATACAAAACAAAATGCATGGGGTGATGCATTTTATTATGAATTCTTCAGCGAGGAAAATCCATAGAGATTGATTGTTCTACTTCTTGAATCGGATCGCATGAATACAAACCAAACATGGATTGCCTTCTGACAAACTTTCTATACTTGTACCTTCCCCCACTCAACATAAATACTTCCAACCAACCTGAATAGAAGCAAAATCCCACCCGTTCACTCTAAAGGTCATCAGACGCTGGAAAACTTTCTACTCTAATAGCTTCTTCTCTTGAAATTCCCTCTGTGTATTCTGCAGCTCTGACTGTAGCAACATGCAAAAATTTAAATGTAATGTAAACAAACATCTTGCTGCAAAACTCCCCACTTAGAGTGCCCATATAAATCTGGCCTCTAACCAGAGTATGTTTTATTGGTACTATATTTTGTTTAGAGTAACTTAAAAAAAAGCTAGTCGAGGGCAACCTGAAGGTTCCCTTTTTATAAGCTGCTATGCTGAGGTGTAGAGGAAGATGCCATTACATTGTCAGGATTACTCCACTTGCCCTTGATACTTTACCTTATAATGTGGAGTGTTTAGGATTGAACCTTGGTCTCCGGGCTCATTAGCAAATGCTCTTATCATTATTCTAAGTGGGCATGAATTAATTTTTTTTTAAATAATTTTTTTTTTAAAGAAGATCCTTTTCAATAGGTACACTCCAGATAAAACTGACAAAGAATAGGTTTTCAACAAAATAAAAAAAAAAAATAAAAAGAGAGAAAAGGGAGGGATAAAGGGGGAAAAAATACAATCCAGCACAAGAAGTCACTGAAATGTGTCGGTATAAAAAAATCACTACACAGCTGGCAACACTTGATAACATGGAACTACAGTACTATGATATGGAACACCTTAAAAAAGAAAAACATTATCAAAAAACATCAATAATTTCAAGCAAGTCTAGAAAACAGACACACTGTCTGCTAATTAAATTGCCACTTTCATGGACCAAAAGATATTGGAAACGGTCCCAAAAAACGCTCATACGTGAAACGTCTTTCAAGAACGAGGTGCTACGGTTTTTTGCCTCCGATGAAAAACAGCCGGATTAGTTTTTAGGAAATCGTTATTTGAAGCATAAAAAACGAGTGTGATTAACTACTAAAAACTTGTATGTGAAAGGTTTCTTCTCCTGCGCCATTTTGTTTTTGAAGATTTGTGTGCAAGATGTATAAAACAATGGAAACGGATGAGAACTCAGATGTGGAGAAAGTATTTGTGGATGGCGAGGCTGCTGAGGTTGTCCAGAAGTTATGTTACTTTAATGACACCATTGGAACACAGGCAAAAAACTGGTGCCGGTTGTTATTGTCATTGTTGTTGTTGTTAAGCAAGTCAAACTTCTGCATAGAGCTCATGAAAATTGTGCCTCAGGATAGCTTGATCTGCATGAAGTCCTCCTTGTTGGTCACATTTATTTGTTAACCTGTACGGTTCCAGGTTTTTATCCCGATACTGAGAGCAACAAAGCACAGCAGTTGCATGCAAAATTAGGGTAGGTTTGTCTCAGAAACAATGTGGCCATTCGCATGTCATTGATTTATGGTTCTATATCTGCAACATCTTTGCTTGCAACAACCAAATAACAATGGATATTGACGCTGACTTCCTCTCCCTGTTTTTGAAAACAAAAGTTCTATTTTCAAAAATAGGAACCTGACGATGGTTAAGTGAATGACAACCAAACTAACAATCTAAAAGAGCCAAGCTCGAACCCAATCAGTTCCATAATACCACTTTCACTTATAGATGCTGGCAACCTTCACATAGTCCTTCCTGATGCCAGTATTAGAATCAAGTTGGTCAAGAATTTTTTTTAAAAAACAAATATACAACACAGGTGCTCCTTTTTGGATTGTACCTGTAGTTTCCACCAAGGTAATTCACTTTAAAGTGAAAGAGGATCAATTGTATTTGAAGCATCCCAAAATGAGCTATGATGGAAAGGACACATTTACTCTTTGACAGATTTTTATTAATTCTTGTTGAATAAAAATCATTTGCTGCCAGCATTTTAATGGTGCAAGTTTTTAATCCTTTGTCACAAATCTTGTAGCCCTGCAGGTCAATAATAATCAAGACAAGCACACAGTATAGTTAGTTAACAAAAAGAAATAGAAATCCATGGAAATCGTCATGAACTATTTAATGCTTGATTCTAAAAGATTTCACTTGGACTCCGATCTGAAAGAATTCTTGTGGCATAAAAAGTATCCAGAAATTACTATTTTTTATTGTTGTTGGTATGAATATATTTCATTTTAGTTCAATTTTTTTTAGCTAAGAAAAGCTGTTATGGTGAAGGCAGCCTTTTCAGGTGCCAGTGTCGGTCAGCATATACCCAAACGACAGCATAATATGTCAATAGATACATTTAGACTACATAAACATAAAATTGCAGGTAACTTATATGTAAAAAAGTAATACCACGAATTACATTTTTTGGAGATGCATATAATAATGATGATGATATATATATATATATATATATATATATATATATATATATATATATATATATATACACTAGCAGGGGTGCCCGGCGTTGCACGGGTGTTTGGAGGTGTATGCTGTGAAAAAAAAGCAAAAAAAACAAAAAAAAATTGTTAATTTTTTAAAACTTTGACCCCTATTATGACCCCTTAAAATTTATTGTTTCGGGCTCAAATCACTTTATTAAGTTAGATCCAGGTTCAAGGAACCTAAATCTAAAATTTCAAGTGTCTAGACCCAAAATTGTCGGAGGAGTTTGGTAGAGTTCTTAAAGGTCAAATCGTTGAAATTTGACCCCTTAACAGCCAAATTTCTGGCTGACACCCGTCACATCGATTTTCCCAAATCTCAGTACCCGGTATTTCAAATTTCGAGTCTATAGACTAAAAATTGACAGAGTTATTGCGTAGGGAAATGTACACCGACAGACAGACACACAGACACACAGACAGACAGACAGACACGTTCACTTTTATATATATATATATATATATATTTCATAACTTCAAGTTTACAAGCTGAAGAATTTTGCAATTAAAGAGGGGATATAAATATTAATACTAATATTTATAAGAAAATCCTAACCAGATGAAAATGCTCAAGATAGAGCATTAGTATAAGAAAGAAGTTAACATTTTGCGAATTAAACAAAGGATACAGATTAAAAGATTTTCCCTTATTCCATGAAGTTTAAAGAATGGCTCTTATCTTCAGAGGAAAATAGCAAAATATCATGTATATAGATTAACTATAATTGTGTTGGTTAACACATAGTTTGAAAACTTCAGAGTTACGGGGATATAATGTTATTAAAGATAATATAGAACAATATAGATAAAAAAAGGATGATCCATCTGGAATTCACGTATGAAGTTGAAAAGTGGAACTTTAACAAATCCAAAAGCAGTGGAGATGGTTGGAACTTGACTGGTAAGCCTACATTCGATAATGTTATCCATAAATTCAACTGGAGGAATGTCCATTTGTTTATTTGTGAAATCCAAATCATAAAGATCTATAAATCTATAATTCTTGCATGAGAAGTTCTACTGCGTTGAAGTTATGTTGTTTTTAACGTCATATGTAGGTTCCAAATTGCACATCACTTTTTATCTATATTATTCTATATAATCTTTTATAAGATTATATCTCTCATACTCTTAAGTTTTCAAACTATGTGCTAACCAACAAAATTATAGCTAATCTATATACATGGTATTTCACTATTTCACCTGAGAGTAAGTGTCATTCTTTGAAACTCCATAGAATAAAGAAAAAGTTTTTAATTTGTATTTCTTGTTTCAAATAATAAATATTATAAATTTTAATTTGCAAAATTTAAATTTTCTTATACAGCCTACCCTTCTGGTAAAACTGTAATTAACTGGTTTCTTGTCCTAAAATATCAACATATCCTCAATTTTATAACCCTAAACACCAATAATTATTACCAATCCATTTATCTTATACTCTTAAATAAGGCCTTTATTTTCGCTAAAAGAAACTCTGATTTAACAAATTTGGAAACTAAATCAATCCTCCTAGCTAGAAGGTCTCTTATACACTTCAACAAAAAATTTTTGAGAAGACACCCCAATAACTTCGATATCCTAATGGGTCCTCCAGCTTCTGCTTAGCTTTTGGACTTGGTATGACTCTACCCTTTGAAAGAACTTAAACATCATTCTAAACACATCTGAGAGGGTCTTTGTAGAGATGATGCCCTATTCGCTATTAGAGCTAGACTAAGGGAATATAATAAAACCATTAGGAAATTACATAGGTTTCTTAACCATTTTAGGCCATCTATAACTGAACCAGACAAAAACTTCTAATTTTCTCGATACCACACTAAACCTAAAATACAGAATCCTAAAGTCCCTACCATAAGCCCAATTTAAATATTTTCTATGTTTATAGGTTTCCCAATCACCCTAATTCTATTATATAATCCATAGTACCTTATGTTTCTAAAAGAATTTCTTCTCTTTCCACAGACAAAAAACTTTCAAAACAAAACGCAACCTTCTTAAATAACGCTTTAAAAATTCAGGATACAATGAAAAAATTAAAATATAACAATAATAACCCTGTTACCAGTCGTCTAACATCCGTAATAACGCATGAAATGACTAAAAATAAATCAGATTCTAGAAAACAATCTATTTCAACTGAAAAATAACTGTAATAACCAACTGCTTTACCAACATAGCTCCGCCCAGTGCAATAAGCATAGCAAGCCAAACCACCGCAATCGAATTAGGAAAAAAAATTGGGTTATTCCCTCCCTCCTAAGCTCAAATGTCAAAACAAATATACTAAAAGAATTTTTTAAGATTGTAGAAAATTCTTTTAAGCAATCACATAGATATAGTACTATATTTAATAAAACTTAAATTATAATTTCCTACTCTACAATGCCCAATTTAGTACAGACGATAATAGCTTCAAAAACAAAAAAATCAAATTAACCCAAACCACCCTTTTCCCCATAATGCCAAAAGCTAACTGCAATTGTTACAATAAGCAAGACTGCACACTTAAAAACGGATGTCATATGTTTGTGTACTGTTACTGAGTTAACACGAAACATCCCTATAATAGTTGGAAATAATCCTTCCATAATAGAAATTCGCCATCCATCAATGAGTCAAAATAGAATTCCAATGAGTGAACCAACCGTCCCACCAACAAACAATCACTTCACAACCAACAACATAATAATACCAATATTAATGAATATAATAATAATAATAATAATAATAATAATAATAATAATAATAATAATAATAATAATAACCCACCTTACTTTTCTCAAAACACTTATAATATTCTAAATTCCCCTCGAAATACAGATTCCCATATCCCCATACAGATTGAATCTACTATTGTTAATTATAACACCCTTGAATTAAACCACAGTCCTACTCCAAATCCTAACAGAAATCCAGAAACAAATGCCAGGCAAGATATACACTTCTATTGGCTCCTCTTTAATATTAATAATGGTAAGAATATCTAACCACACTTCTCCTTTTAATAATACAATCACTGATAATAACCAGGAAACTTCCCTAACCACTTTAAATAAAAAAACTTAAATCTAAAAACACCCCTCTCTCTATTAATTGGGCTATTCTTAAAAAATCTTATACCCCAGGTTCTAAGTCATGTTACCCTTGCATATATAAAGCTATAAGTATAATTACTTCCCTCCAAAGTATGAACATAATCAATTACAAAAGCCAACATATTCCTCAATGAAAACACAAGAACAAATTCAAATATAACCAATTAAAAATTACTTACTTCTTAAACCTATAAATTTACTTAATATGAGAGATTTCTTTTATTCTTTTTCATTAATTTTGTTTTGTGAGACTAAAGGGGCTATTATATACTGGCCTTGGCGGTATATCTGCATGTATGCATGTTTCTGTGTGCATATGTACATGTGTGAGTGTATGTATGTGTATATAGGCATATATATATATATATGTACATATGTGCATGTATATATGTATGTGCATGCATGTATGTCTGTGTATAATTACATGTGTATGTGTGCCTTTTGGGTGTGAATGAGTTGGCTCCTTTAGTCTCACTTTTTATCCTATATTATTTATTTTGTATATGTATGTATATGCATTTATACATTTGTAAACGAATACATGTATATACGGGCCGTTTTCCAACAATTTTAAAGAAATAAATTTGAATTATCATTTCTACATAATTATCTTTCTGTCCGAGTCACAATGACCCCACCTGACCTATATTCATCTGTTCTAAAAATAGATTGATAACGTTGGTTTTCCATCTGCCCCTTGTCTTTTTGTCTCTCCTTTTCTCTTCACGCCTCTTGTTTCGGCTTTTTATTTCTTTCTCGTAACCATTCTTCTTTTTATTTTTTCCCTTTCTTTTTATTATTCCCCCTTTCTCAATTTCAAGTTCAATATTTATTGCTATTCTTTGAGTCTTCATTTCACCTTTCACATTGGCTGAAATGGTTTTGATATTTCCTTTTCCATATTGTCTTTTCCTTATCATTATGAGACTTTATAAACTTTCACTAATTGTTAAAAACTTTTTTATGCAAATATGATTCAATTCATCTTTGTAGTTCCTTTTAATGCATTGATCTGCAAAATTTATTGTATATATTGCAACTCTTTTTCCTCTGATGAGAAGAATTGCATTTTTCGAAACTTTTTTTTTTTTTTTTACACAGTGATCACCACTTATCAAGGCCCGGAAGCCACTCAGGGATAAGGGTTATTGCAAGTACATTACGTTAGTGTGGAGATTTGACGAAGTGTTTACTTAAGGGGGCGGTTCATTAGGAATTTGTTAACATTGGACTTGAAGACATCAAAGTTGTAGTCCGGTGGGAAGCAGGCAGACAGAACAGAGTTCCACAGGCGTACAGTTCTAAGAAAGAAGCTTTGTTCATGGAATTCGCGTTTTGATTTAGGCACAGATATAGAGTGGGGGAAATTTTTCACAGTGGATTCAGCTAGACGGGTGTTTTTCGTGAAAGATTGGCGAGGGGGGACCAGAGATTGGAGTTCAGACGAGCACCTGCCATGGAAATAACGATAAAACAAGGATAGGCTCGCAACGTCTCTTCTGTGGGAGAGAGGTTGCAGGGTAGAGAAAAGGGCATCCCCCACTAAGCCACAAAGTCTATTTTGTACTCTGTCAAGGCAGGATAGGCTGTTTTTAGCAGCTCCTGCCCAGATATGGCAACAGTATTCCATCCTTGGACGTACTTGGCTTTTATATAGATAGAGAATTGCATCAGTAGTGAGATATCTTCTGGAGTGGTAGAAGGATCCCACCATCTTTCCAGCGACCTTGGCAACAGACTTGATGTACGTGTTCTATTTAAGATCAGGAGTAAAGGTCAAACCCAGAAGCTTGTCAAAACACGGGGCCTCACCCAGACGAGAGCCATCCATCACAATTGATGCCAGATGGGGATCAGAGCGTTGATGATGTAAGGATAGGAGTTTGGTTTTGGATGCATTAAAGGTAACCAGCCACATCTTCCCCTACTGAACCACGCGCTCGAGATCAGAGGAGAGAGAATCAGAGAGAACTTTGTCATTTACAGCCTTTGATGTGTTGCCGTAGATGGTCGTGTCATCAGCATAGATGTCAACGAATGATTTAACTATGTGTTTAGGGAGGTCATTGATGTAGATCAGGAAGAGAGTTGGGCCTAGGATTGACCCCTGAGGGACTCCAGCATTTATATTGCAGGCCTCCGATTTTTGTCCATCTACCACTACTCTTATGAGCCTATTGGAGAGAAATGATTTAATGATTGAGAAAACATTTCCAGTTATACCGTAGCTGGAAATCTTGTGAAGTAGACCCTTATGCCATACCTTGTCGAAGGCCTTTGATATGTCAAGAGCAATTGCCCTAGAAAGGAAGCCTTTGTCAAGAGATTCACTAATCCTGTGGGATATAACCATCAGCACATCTGCGGTAGATCTTGCAGAGCGGAAACCATATTGTGTGTCACTAAGAAGGTTATTCCTGCTGAGGTGGTTGACTATTTCTCTATTTAATATGGATTCCAGCAACTTACTCATAACACACAGGAGACTTATTAGTCTGTACTGAGAGGGAGATGACTTATCACCTGAATTCAGGGCAAACTGATGAGGTCTTCCAGGGAGTCGGAAAGCACATCTCCTTAAGGCAGCGCTTAAATAGTTTCGTAAGTATGGGAGCAAGTTCTGGTTGAAGCTTTTTTAACACTATAATTGGGATGCCATCAGGGCCAGTTGCTTTACTGGAATCTAGGTCTTTCAAGTTTATCTGTACTCCTTTTCAGATAATTAAAAGTTCTATACACCTTCTTTATAGGTTTTTAATGGTTTTTGAGAATTTGAATTAATTTTTTAATAAGATTTTTCTATTATATATAATCAAATACTAATAAAGTGTACACAATAAAAACAAATGTTGTACAAAGCATAATTGATATAAGTAAAAACTAGTGTTGACAATGTGCTATAATTAGCGACAGGAAAAAAATCGAATCGGTAGTCACTCTTTTGTCATAGATAAAAGGGGATTATGTTTTGTTTGTTGTAAAAGCTAATCTGTCACAGTTAGAGAAGATACGGATTAACTCTATCCTTAGTCATAAAAATGCCTTATGAATTAAAGATTTGGACGCAAATTAGACAGAGAAAACGTCAATAGGTACATTTAGACTACATAAACATAAAATTGCATGTAACTTATATGAAAAAATGTAATGTCATAAGTTACATCCCTTGTCAGACATTATTTCCTTTGAATGAGAACTCTTCATTGTATAATTATGTTTGTATTCATGCTATTGCAAGTTGAATAAAGCTTCATATACGATATCATGCTTTTGTCTTTTATTACAATATCTTGACATAATCACACTATTTTCACCCATAAAAGAGGGCGATCGTATTTTCAAACTGAAACGCAAATAGGAAACCATCTGACACATCTCTTTTATTTTTAGCTATTTTTTCCGTTAGTGTTCTCCACTATGCTATTGATACGAATTTCGTTTTGGTTCATTTTTTTTGTGTCTAGGAAAAGCTATTATTGTGCAGACAGACCTTTGAGGTGCCAACGTCGGTCAGCATAAAACCAAACGGTAGCATAACAAATTGCATTATTTGGAATCTTCAGACGACTATTCTCATTGTTATTTTAACAGCGTTTCCATCAATGCAGCCTCTGACCTTTTTCAGGTGTATCTTGCTTAAGTCAGGAATCTTTCTGTTGTACTCAGGAATCTGCACAGAATTTCAAACAGAAACCTTTATTTAATCCATGTTCGATGTTGCGTACAGATTCCCGAGTTCAACAAAAAAGATTCCTGCATCCCACAAGATACACCTGAAGAAGGCAAGAGGTTAAATTGGCTGGAAAGTTGTGAAAATAACACTCAAAATGAGAAGATTATAAACAGTATATCAAAATGAGAGGAGTATAAAAAGTATATCAAGATGAGAAGAGTATAAAGAGTATATTAAGATGAGAAGAGTATAAAGAGTATATTAAGATGAGAAGAGTATAAAGAGTATATTAAAATGAGAAGAGTATAAAGAGTATATTAAGATGAGAAGAGTATAAAGAGTATATTAAGATGAGAAGAGTATAAAGAGTATATTAAGATGAGAAGAGTATAAAAAGTATATTAAGATGAGAAGAGTATAAAGAGTATATTAAGATGAGAAGAGTATAAAGAGTATATTAAGATGAGAAGAGTATAAAGAGTATATTAAGATGAGAAGAGTATAAAAAGTATATTAAGATGAGAAGAGTATAAAGAGTATATTAAGATGAGAAGAGTATAAAGAGTATATTAAGATGAGAAGAGTATAAAGAGTATATTAAGATGAGAAGAGTATAAAGAGTATATTAAGATGAGAAGAGTATAAAGAGTATATTAAGATGAGAGGAGTATAAAAAGTATATCAAGATGAGAAGAGTATAAAGAGTATATTAAGATGAGAAGAGTATAAAGAGTATATTAAGATGAGAAGAGTATAAAGAGTATATTAAGATGAGAAGAGTATAAAGAGTATATTAAGATGAGAAGAGTATAAAGAGTATATTAAAATGAGAAGAGTATAAAGAGTATATTAAGATGAGAAGAGTATAAAGAGTATATTAAAATGAGAAGAGTATAAAGAGTATATTAAGATGAGAAGAGTATAAAGAGTATATTAAGATGAGAAGAGTATAAAGAGTATATTAAGATGAGAAGAGTATAAAGAGTATATTAAGATGAGAAGAGTATAAAGAGTATATTAAGATGAGAAGAGTATAAAGAGTATATTAAGATGAAAAGAGTATAAAGAGTATATTAAGATGAAAAGAGTATAAAGAGTATATTAAGATGAAAAGAGTATAAAGAGTATATTAAGATGAAAAGAGTATAAAGAGTATATTAAGATGAAAAGAGTATAAAGAGTATATTAAGATGAAAAGAGTATAAACAGTATTTCAAGTGTGTGTGTGTGTGTGTGTGTGTGAGGGAGAGAGAGAGAGGGGGTGCAAAGAAGAATGGATGAAGTTAACCAAATGACAAATACATGGCAGTAGGGAGATGATCGAGCTGATCAATTCAGATGCCGCAGTTCTTGATGTTTTGGTGATCTGCGATGAAAGATGGATCAACTGCTATGACCAAGAGACCGAGAGACTGAGTTCCCAGTGGAAGCATGCTGGCTTTCCCAGACCCACGAAGGCCAGACAGAGCAAATCCAGCTAAAAACTTATGATGATTTCTTTTTTTGACAGCACGGGCATGATCTACATTGGGCAGACAGTCAACCAGGAATACTATGTTGAGGTTTTAAGTTTAGGAAGAGATTCACTCGGAAGAGTCCAGCAATCTTCAAATCAAGTCAGTGGCATTTCCACCAGGACAATGCACCCGTCCACAACTCGATCCTTGTCAGAGATTATTTGACCAAGATGGGCATCAAGACAGTTCCTTACTCTCCCTATAGTCCAGACTTTCCTTCCACTGACTTTTGGTTATTCCCTAAGCTCAAGGAATACCTTAGAGTCTGTTGTTATGAGATAATTGAGGAGATGTGACGAGGGTCATTGACATGCTGACACAAGAAGACTTTCATGGGGGCCTTCCAGAAGTTTTTGGCACGGTACAACAAGGGCATTGCAGCTGGAGGAGATTACTTTGAAGGGGACTAGAGTTTCATGTGTATACTATCAATAAAAGTACTCATACAAAAAAAAGTCTGGAAACTTATTGAAGGCACCTTGTATGTTTCGGAACCATATCAAGAACCCTTAAATTAGAGATTCATCCGCACAAGCATGACAACAGCACTCTATTCCATATATGGTCTGAAAGCAGATTTGTAGAGATAGAGAATAATCTCAGGTGTGAGAAAGTGTTTGGATCAATAGAACTAACTTTACGATGAGCAGAATTAAATTCGGTAAATATAGGCACTCACCTCAAAAAGAAGACAAAAATAGTCCTACTCCATTTTGCTAAATAGAGTAAGACCAATTGTAGACTAAACCCTTGAAATGTTATTTGATTTCGACTTAACACGGATTAGACTAATAACAAAGTTATTAACAGCTTTTAAAGGTCTGAGCGCAGTAATTGAACAATTTACTTGAGGTCAAAATATCTAATTGCAACTTCCTAAAACTCAGATCAGGTTATTTGGAGTTTTGATTGTCTCGGATAAATGAAACATTTGATCCTCACAGCATTCTTTTATACATTTATGGAATGCAAATGGCTGCTGAAATTTGATGCTGAAAATTGCAAAATATTCTACGCTTGTTTTGTACTTTGCTTAATATAGTTTCAGAATATATATGTGATTATCGGTTCTCTCATAAAAACACTTATAGGAATTTGTGACATATTTTCATTATTCAGATGTGTAACATGAACAGGTCTCATGATATTATTGCACCATTGGACGGAACTGATATTACACTCTGATCCTCTCAAAGGCCAAGAAAGTATTATTATTATTATTTGGATTATTCGGACAACTGTTTTCATTTTGAGTGTTATTCTCACAACGTTTCAGCTAATGTAATCTCCGACTTTCCTTAGGTGTATATTGTCGAACTCGGGAATCTTTCTGTTGCGTTTGGAAATTTCAAACAGTACAATAGTAGATGTAATAGAGATAGAAAATAACCTCAGGTGCGAGAAAGTGTTTGGAGGTCGAGAACTGAGTTTACAAGGAGAATAAAGACAAAAATAGTTTAAACCTTGTGAATGTTATTTGATTTTGACTTAATATTTACATTATTTGAAGTACTCTTCGCAGGGCAAGAAAGTGTATTTTAATTTGGATTTCACGTTCGACACAACAGCAACAAAATGAAATTTTTAAAAATGTTAGCAGGCCACCCGGCCTTGCCAGGTCGTAAGATATGCTTAAATATGATCTTTTATTTTATGTAGGTTATATATTTATTATTATAGAGACAATTCTCTAGCAATTATTATATTGAGCCTAATATATAGTAGTGAGATAAAAACTAACTAACTATATATATATATATATATATATATATGACTTGGGTGGTATTAGCTAGAATCTAAATGAAAACATACAACTCTCCACCTTCAGTCCTTACCCTAAATTCACTGATCAGCACATTTTTCAAGATGGAATCACCTGATTGTCAAAAACAAGATTCAAGTAAGCAAGCAAGGACGCCCGAACGGTCCACAGAGTTTTATAATTATCTAGATTATTTTTTTCGTTTTGCATCTTCAGTGACCAGGTTGATTTAAAAAAAGAGCTGGTATGTATGCACATGGAATTACCTTAACGCATTATAAGACGTGTACTTATTTTGGGGTAAAATCTAAAGATATTTAGTACAAAAAAGTATTTAGGTTTTATAATGTCGTGCAGAATTCAACAAACGATTCTAAAGGAAATGTAAAATTAATCGAAAACAATTTATTTTGGTTTACCTATTTATGTGTGACACAATTTGCATTAAAAACAATTTAGTATTTAATCGAAAATATAAGCACGTGATGTTACCGTTAGAATGTGGGCGATAATACAGAGTTTACTTCTGGAAGAAAACATATACGATGAATGTGAAATAGCGTTCTGGGAAAAAAAGCTTTGTTCATGGAATCTGCGTTTATATTTTGTCACAGAGTGGGGGAAATCATATGTATAGTGGTTGTAGCTATTGTAGTGTTTTTGTAAAAATTTGATAAAGGGAGGACCATAGATTGGAGTTCAGTGGAGCACTTGACATGAAAATAGCGATGGAGCAGAAACAGGCTCACAAAAGATATTTACCCAGTCATGGCTAATGGAATGAGAGCATGCTACCCCCCTTGGATTAAATAAATGGCTCCATTTGAAATTCTATGCAGATTCCAGAGTATGACAGAAAAATTCCTGAGCTCAACAAGAGACATCTGAAGAAGGTTAAAAGTTACATGGGCAGAAACGTTGTTAAAATAAGACACAAGACAAGAACGGTAACACATAAAACAAATAAAATTAAAAAAAAAAAAAACTCAATCCCGGAACTGATTGCTCATTATATAAAGATCATTTTGTGCCACACATAAGTGTATCTCAGTTGGTCCTCCTTCCTTTCATTTAAGTTTTGACAGCTGCTGATTTCGTTATGGGGATGTTTATGTCTCAGTTAGTTTCGGTTTGATTTGTGACAATAGGTTATTTTGTTACAAAGTGGTTCAATTGGTTTGATTTCTGACAGATTGTGATTTTATTATTATGAATCAGTGGAGTCACGCAATGTCCATTTGATATGTGACAAGCACTTTTCAAGCGTTAGTGACCAGAGACGAAAATTTTACAGTCTTGTTTGTACACATCCATTTGAATATTTAATAGTGTAATGTAGGAGTATGTGTATATATTTATGGGATGATGCAAATCGTGTCTATATTTATGAGTTTCTATTATCATCTAGTGATGTGATTGTATGCGAGTGTATATTGTGTGAGCCTTTTCTAGTCTCGCACAAAAACACACGTTCACATTTCAAGCTATGTCATATACATACGCACACACAAACATATGCGCCCACGTCCACACACGTACATATATTCACGTTCGCGTACATACACTCACATTCACGTGTATATACACACACACACACTAACGCACACATATGTACTCACACATGCACACATAGACGACGTCACTTCCGCTTTCTAGGGAAATACACACATGCGCAAAAGACCACCGGAAACGAGTATAAAAGAGAGAGCAACAAGCGGCTCCTTTTTTCGGCCCAGCTTTCCAGCTGGTCGGTCTATGGACCGGACCGCATGCGTCACGCCCACTTACTACTATGTATGGGGCACGAGCTAACAGACCGTATGTACACATTCTCACTCTTTCTCTCTCTATCTACTACTGGTCCCTGAGAACACCTTCGCGTAGCTGACTACTAACTGATGTCAACTCTCCATTCTTTGTCTTTGTCTACACGCTGGACTATCATTCCAATTTCCACTACAACACTCACTTCTCTTCCCACGTGCGAACAAACGATAGTGAGATGAACACACATTTCCATTTCTTTCTACACCACCAGTCCCGCAACGAACATTGGTTACACACGCGTGGACATGAACACATGTTATATCGAAAACATTCTTTCAACAGTAAATAAACGACACGTTTATCTTATCCAGCAATTGAGTCTTTGTTTCCTTCAATTCCATTCGTTTCATTATTTTCTTGTGGCGAGCTAGGGTATTATATCCTGGTCCGTTACAATATATATATATATATATATATATATATAAGCTGAATGTGTGTGTGTGTGTGTGTGGTCACGAATAGGCTCCTATATGGTTGACTATTTTAAAAAACTGATTACATATAATGATAGAAGATGTATCGAGACACAGGAATAGGTATGTTTGATCTGGCAGAACGGTGGTTCATTAAAATTGTGGGGTCTGTGTTCGCACCTTGTCCACAAGGTATGGAAATAAAAAATTTAAAAATAAAAAAAAAACGTTTACAAGTGTTTTTGATAAAGATGTACATAATAATTCTTTGATAAATATGTTTTAACTTAAATAGGGATGGTATAATAAAATTGTGATGTCTGTGTTCGCGCCTGGCCTCCATGGAATGGAAATTGGCACAAACTTTAATAAAGACTTTTCATATCTATCTGCGTAAGTATACTTTGATAATTATGTTTCAGTTTGAAGAAATATGGTATAATAAAATTATGGGGTGTTCATTCGCACCTGACCTCCATAGAATGGAAATATGTTACAAAGTTTAACAAGGTTTTTTAATATAGATTCACAGAATATTGTGATAAGTGTTTCAGTATGAACAGGTATGGTGTAATAAATTATGGGGTTTATCTATTATATTTTTACTTTCATCATATTTTGCTTTGGTTTTGATACCTTCAAATTCGAAGCTATCTTTTTACAACCCTTCCTTTTCATAACCTATCATACTTTCATAAATCAGAGTCCATTTTCTGTAGGCTGTTTTTGAACCCAATCAACGACGGGTACTTTTGCAAGTATATATATATATATATATATATATATATATATATATATATATATATATATGTATGTGATCGTCTATATCTAAAGTTCGTTGTGTGTGTATGTACATTTAAATACAGTTCATGACGTGACAATAATATACATAAATACCTTTACAACACAAGGACGAATAACCTTTATTTGGGGTTTCAAAGTCTGGCTAGTCGGGAAACATATTTGATCCATCTTGGATCCAGTCTTGACAGAAAAGCTGCAGCAAAAACTCTCCCCAAGAACAACAGAGCCTCGGGTTTTATTTTTGGTAACTTTTTATTCCAGAGTGATTTTTCCTTCTTGGAAAGTTGCAACACTAATTTTGATTATCGCCATTTCTGACATCCTCTACTCCAAGCCATCACAATTTGTCGACCGTCTCTCTCTTTTTCACAACTCTGACCAACTCTATTCTCTAACTAATTTCCCCGTATCTCAAAAAGACCACCTCCTCCTCTGAATGACGTCATTAGTATACGTCACTGCTAATTACCTGATGTTTTTACATGCCATTATTTCTAAGTTGTCAACTAAATTGTTATGATTACATTTTTAAGTTAAGATTGGGGTTCTTAAGTAGGTTTAACTCCACAGTGTGAATGCAGTATTGTGGTGAAAGGTGCTGACTAAGAATAATCTTAAAGTGTCGTCAACAAATAGGAAAACCCTCGTCCCCCCCCCCGACCCCAAATTTCTTGGGGATTTATGTCTAAGTTTGTTGTAACTCATTTTGAATTGTATTTTTTAATGTACTCATTACTGCAATGCATTTTAATTTGATACAAAATAAACTAAATATAGAAGATCACAGTATAGTATCTGTTCTGATGCTATACTTAAGTTAATTTGTCCTTAGTGAATGGAGAAGAAACCCTTCTATACTAAGGAAATTTTTTATTCTTGCCTACTTCCATTTTGGGAGCTGGTTTTCTCCCATATAAAAACGACCTTGTGTCACATTTTGTTTTTGTGGGGAAACAAATAAATACACATAGAAAAAGTAGTTGTTTAATATCACTGTCAGATTGAGTGAGAAAAAAAAACAAACTCAACTATATATATATATATATATATATATATATATATATATATATATATATATATACTATCAGGTCAGCCTGGCTTTGCTCGGGCCCTATGTACTGTTCATAACTTGCCCAACGTGTGAATAAACTTTATGTAAGATTTCAAATGTTTAGACCAAAAATTATCTGAGTAATTTCGTAGAGACCGCAGAGGTACATTTTTTATAACTTGCCCAATTTTGACCCCTTAACATTTATTATTTTGGTCTCAAATCAAAATAAAAAGCTTTACTCATGTCCAAGCTACCTACATCTAAAATTTCAAGTGTTTAGACCCAAAATTGGCGGAGAAATTTGGTAGAATCTGCAAAGGTCAACTCTTTCAACTTTGACCTTTTGACAGCAAGATTTTCACCCCAAAACTGATTAAAATGTTTACTGCATGTCTGAATACCCGTTATGTATAAATTGTAAATGTTTAGACCCAAAATTGGTTGAGTAGTTTGCTAGACACCGCAAAGGTAAAATCTTTTGAACTTTAACCTCTTGGCAGCTTAAATTTTCAACCCAAACCGATTAAAAAGCTTGCTCTATCTCTGAATACACTTTATGTAAAATTTAAAATGT
>NC_136501.1:38453107-38455607 GCF_053919585.1 Euprymna scolopes
TTAAAAAACTGATTACATATATTACATATAATGATAGAAGATGTATCGAGACACAGGAATGGGTATGTTTGATCTGGCAGAACGGTGGTTCATTAATATATATATATATATATATATATATATATATATATATATATATATATATATACTAGCAAAAGTACCCGTCGTTGACTGGGTTTAAAAACAGCCTACAGAAAATGGACTCTGAGTTATGAAAGTATGATAGGTTATGAAAAGAAAGGGTTGGAAAGAGACAGCTTCGAATTTGGGGGTATCAAAACCAAAGCAAAATATGATGAAAGTAAAAATAAAATAGATAAACCCCATAATTTATTATACCATACCTATTTACACTGAAACACTTATTCTGTGGATCTATATTAAAAAACCTTGTTAAACTTTGTGACATATTTCCATTCTATGGACGTCAGGCACAAATGAACACCTCATAATTTTATTATACCATATTTCTTCAAACTGAAACATAATTATCAAAGTATACTTACGCAGATAGATATGAAAAGTCTTTATTAAAGTTTGTGCCTATTTCCATTCTATGGAGGCCAGGCGCGAACGCAGACCCCACAATTTTATTATACCATCCCTATTTAAGTTAAAACATACTTATCAAAGTATTCTTTTGTACATCTATAACAAAAACACTTGTAAACGTTTTTTTTTTAATTTTTTATTTCCATACTTTGTGGACCAGGCGCGAACACAGACCCCACAATTTTAATGAACCACCGTTCTGCCAGATCAAACATACCCATTTCTGTGTCTCGATACATCTTCTATTATATGTAATCAGTTTTTTAAAATAGTCAACCATATAGGAGCCTATTCGTGACCAGACACACACATAGACATTCAGCTTTATATTATAGATATATATATAATCTGTTTATTATACAAAAATTATTTGTTACATATGTGCATACATGTTTCAGTGGAATCTTAATTCAAAGAGACCATTTCATCAATACCAAAACAAGGAGCGATACTGAAATGAGAGTCAAGATTACATTCGTTTTTTTGATAAGATATTCGGGCGTCATTAAAGTTCTGAAAGAAAGTGGTGTGTATACTTTGTGAATGTGAGCAGTAGGGGGTTCCGAGGGGGTGTGGTGAAGGAGGGAAGTTAAGATGGGATTGAGGAAGAGAGGGGAAGTACGATCCTGTGTGGTCGGGGAAGTATTAGTATTATTTTAACTTGGCTCTTTTTTATTGGCCCAAGTTTTCATTTTGATCTAAAATAATATTATACCCTCATTACCGTTACTTCCATATCTTAGGTCTTTACTGTTGTTTTTTCCTTTCTAGTGGCGACTTCATTATCCATCTATTTTATTGATAAGCTCTATTTATTTATTTATTTTATTCCTCGTTTTTTATCTGTTTATTTGTTTCTCGTTTTCAAATTATTTATTTGTTTATTTATAAGATATATGTGCATATGGTCAAATTAACAATCAATGAACAGATATACAGGCTTATTTATATGATCTAAATAAAGCTGGGAGTTATATTTCCCACTCTACCGCAATGTCTGAAGTATTTATAGTGGCAAAAATTTTCATATCTATAAACTTAGTGGTTGTTATTCTTTCATTTACGTTGCTCATCTTTTCCTCAATACTAGAATATATTTTACAAGTTTATATGCTCCGTTATAGAGATAGGTTTTCCAGACCATATACATGCAATCAGGTACATAATAGCATATATTTTCTATATTGGTGGAGTATTTCATTCCCAAAACCCTCTAATTAGAGTACTTAGTTATCGTTTGTGATAAATTATGTGGTTAGTTTCCTTATGTAATGCTGCTTTACAATAATACTTCTCATAGGTATATATCGACATTCTAATTACAAGCATGCTAGACCCATAGATTATTTTAATTAATCATTTTTGGGTGTTTAATAATTAAGTATACAAAGTGCACTCACCTTTATCCAGTAGGTGGCATATTGTGTTTCTGTTCATTTAGTTTAGTATTAAATAGTAGCCCTTGAGATAGTGTTGAGGTGTGTCGGTTTATAGTAAGAATAGTTATTAATTTGTGGTGCATTGGGACTACTTTGTATCCTTCAATTCTTCCCTTGATTCATTTATATAAATACAGTGCCAGCAAAAAGAAAGTCCGCACTTGTAATTTTCAAAAACTGCAAATTTAAGCTAAATTTAATGTAACTATTTAAACAATCTATACCTCATTTGATTCGCTTTTATTCCTTTATAATTTTACCTGTTCATATTTGACTTTTAATTGAAATATTCTGGTGTTCACGTCAATTCAAAAAATTAACTTCAAATTGAGGAGGCAAAAAGAAAGTTTGCAACAACAAATTCGCTTAAAACAAGCTTAAATTATCGTCCCTAAATCAGTTTAAAATATCCACCAACAGGCAACAAAGCATCTCTAATCGTAATTGCTGTTGTTCCAGATTATACAAATAACATTTAGTCCATATGCCACGACTTTCTTTTAGTGATC
>NC_136501.1:38468107-38480607 GCF_053919585.1 Euprymna scolopes
ATAACACTGAAATTAACAGGAAATAGTAATCATACACAAAGTTTATAACGAGTAAAATCTTTGTTTGGATGGATGAATAACGTGTACAGAAATATGTCGGCAAGTTGAAATGCAAAAATGTTCATTTTAACTTGCTGACATATTTCTATTAGTTTAATGCATGCACAAATTCAATCATAGCTATAAGTAGTTTCATTTTAAAACATTTTTTTATCTATCTGTCGGGTTAGCTCAAATAATAGGGAACATGGCTGGAGCGCTAAATGAGGGAACGCATCTGGAGTGCTAAAGGTTTTGGTTTCGATTCTAGCTGACGGTATCCAAATCATTTTTTGTAATCTTTTAAAATCGGTACTATACGTATATATATATATATATATATATATATATATATATATATATATATATATATATATATATATATATATATATATGTGTGTGTGTGTGTATGTGTGTGTGTGTATGTATACTAGCAGTTTTGCCCGGCTTTGCTTGTGCCCTATGTACTGTTCATAACTTTATCTGCACATGTATACATTAAAAAGTGTGAATATGTACGGTAATGCCTTTCTATATAATAGACTTCCTTAACTACCTTAGAGAAAAGTTGGTAGAGACCGCAGATGTCATTTTCTTTAAACTTTGACCCCAATTATGACCCCTTAAAATTTATTGTTTTGGGCTCAAATCAAATTAAAAAGTTAGATCCATGTCCAAGTAACCTATATCTAAAAGTTCAAGTGTTTAGATCAAAAATTGGCGGAGGAGTTTGGTAGAGTTCTCAAAGGTCAAATCGTTGAACTTTGACCCCTTAACAGCCAAATTTCTGGCCGAAAACCGATCCAAAAAGATTTTCCCAAATCTCAGTACCCCTTATGTCAAATCTCTAGACCGAAAATTGACAGAGTTATTTGGCAAGGAACTGTAAACACACACACACACACACACACACACACACACACACACACACACACATTTTTACTTTTATATATAAACTAGCATTTCAACTCGGCGTTGCCCGGGTGTTTGGAGGTGTATGTTGAGCAAAAAAAAAAAAAAGATGTTAGTAGGAAGGCAGGCTCAAACCCGTACCACAAAGGAGGAAAAGAATGGGAAAAAAACCTTACGTCTTTGCTGTTATGACCACCGCCAAACCGGAAGTGACGTGGGTCTAAATTAAGGCTAGACAATCGAAAGGAGAGGATGACTTTTGAAAATATCGGCGAAAACAGCGACCCCCCCTCCCGTAGAAAAGTGCCCAGTTGAAGGTGAAGATATTAATGACTTTAGTCTATTTTTCGATATTTGTGACTGAAAGGTTGAACTTCAAAATGATACTGATTTTGTAAAAATCCATCGCCTCTGTCGAAAGTTTTAGGCAGACATGCAAACATACACACACACACACACACACACATACATTTATATATTAGTAACTAAAAATTAAAAAACTTGCCCTATCTCTGAATACCATTTATGTAAAATTTCAAATGTTTAGACCAGAAATTGTCGGAGTAATTAGGTAGAGAGCGCAGAGGTCAAATTTTTAAAAACTTTGACCCCTATTATGACCCCTTAAAATTTATTGTTTTGGGCTCAAATCAAGTTATTAAGTTAGATCTATGTCCAAGGAACCTATATCTAAAATTTCAAGTGTTTAGACCTAAAATTGTCGGAGGAGTTTGGTAGAGTTCTCAAAGGCCAAATCGTTGAACTTTGACCCCTTAATAGCCAAATTTCTAGCCGAAAACAGATTACAAAGATTTTCGCAAATCTCAGTATCCTTTCTATCAAATTTCGAGTCTGTAGACTTAAAACTGACAGAGTTATTGTGTAGGGAAATGTAGACACACAGATACACACATAGACACATTCACTTTTATATATATATACTAGCATTTCAGCCCGGCGTTGTCCGGGTGTTTGGATGTGCATGTTGAGCAAAAAAAAGAAAAGTGGTAGTAGGGAGGCAGGCTCGAACCCATACCGCGAAGGAGAAAAAGAACGGGGAAAAAACCTGACGTCTTTGCGGTTATGACCATCGCAAACCTGTAGTGAATTATGTTTACATGAAGGCCAGACAATCGAAAGGAGATGATATCTTTCAAAAATATCGGCGAAAAAACGACCCCCCCCTTGTAGAAAAGTGCCTAGCTGAAAGTGAAGATGTTAATGTTTTTAGCCAAATTTTCGATATTTGTCATATGAAAGGTCGGACTTCATAACGATACTGATCTTGGTAAAATCCGTCGCCTCTGTCGAAAGTTTTAGGCACACATGCAAACATATATACATAGGCACATTTATATATTGGTAACTAAAAATTTTCGACCCAAAACGATGAAAAAGCTTGCCCTGTCTCTGAATATCCTTTATGTAAAATTTCAAATGTTTAGACCAGAAATTGTCTGAATAATTAGGTAGAGACTGCAGAGGTCAAATTTTTTAAAACTTTGACCACTATTATGACCCCCTTAAAATTTATTGTTTTGGGCTCAAATCAAGTTATTAAGTCCAATGAACCTATATCTAAAATTTCAAGTGTTTAGGCCTACAATTGTCGGAGGAGTTTGGTAGAGTTCTCAAAGGTCAAATCGTTGACCTTTGACCCTTAATAGCCAAATTTCTGGCCGAAAACCGATCACAAAGATTTTCCCAAATCTCAGTACCCTGTATATCAAATTTCAAATCTGTAGACTTGAAATTGACAAAGTTATTGTATAGGGAAATGTACACAGACAGACAGACAGACACACAGACACGTTCACTTTTATAGATATACTAGCATTTCAGCCCGGCGTTGCCCGGGTGTTTGGATGTGTTTGTTGAACATAAAAAAAAAGCAAAAAAAAAAAAAGTGGTATTAGGAAGGCAGGCTCAAACCCGTACCGCGAAGGAGGAAAAGAACGGGGTACAACCTAACGTTTATGCTGTTACGACCACCGCCAAACCAGAAGCGACATTTTTTTAAATTAAGGCGAGACAATCTAAAGGAGAGGATAACTTTAAAAAATATTGGCGAAAAAGTGACCCCCCCCCTCTAGAAAAGTGCTAGTTGAAGGTGAAGATATTAATGACTTTAGCCAATTTTTCGATATTTGTCGTATGAAAGGTCGAACTTTAAAAGAATACTGATCTTGGTAAAATCCGTCGCCTCTGTCGAAAGTTTTAGGCACACATGCAAACATACATACATACATTTATATATTGGTAACTAAAAATTTTCTACCCAAAACGATGAAAAAGCTTGCCCTATCTCTGAATACCCTTTATGTAAAATTTCAAATGTTTAGACCAGAAATTGTCTGAGTAATTTGGAAGAGACCGCAGAAGTCAATTATTTTTTTTTAACTTTGACCCCTTTTTTGACCTCTTAACATTTATTGTTTTGGGCTCAAATCAAATTATTAAGTTAGATCTATGTCCAAGGACCATATATCTAAAATTTCAAGTGTTTAGACCCCAAATTGTCGGAGGAGTTTGGTAGAGTTCTGAAAGGCCGAAAACCGATCACATAGATTTTCCCAAATCTCAGTACCCTTTCTATCAAATTTCGAGTCTGTAGACTAAAAATTTAGAGAGTTATTGCGTAGGGAAATGTACACAGACACATAGACAGGCAGACACAGACAGACATACAGACACGTTCACTTTTATAGATATACTAGCATGGGTGCCCGGCATTGCTCAGGTATTTGGAGATGTATGTTGAGCAAAAAAAAACAAAAAACAAAAGTAGTCAATTTTTTTAACTTTGACCCCTATTATGACCCCTTAAAATTTGTTTTGGGCTCAAATCAAGTTATAAAGTTAGATCCATGTCCAAGGAACCTATATCTAAAATTTCAAGTGTTTAGACCCAAAACTATCGGAGGAGTTTGGTAGAGTTCTCAAAGGTCAAATCGTTGAACTTTGACCCCTTAATCGCCAAATTTCTGGCCGAAAACGCCTCACATCGATTTTCCCAAATCTCAGTACCCTGTATATCAAATTTTGAGTCTGTAGACTTAAAATTAACAGAGTTATTGCGTAGGGAAATGTACACACACAAACACATAGATACATAGACAGACAGACAGACAGACACTTTCACTTTTATATATATATATATATTCAATCGAGAATTGGCTCTGTCATAATAAATACGAAATTTGCATGAATTAAAAGATATTAAAGCATATTTTAGTGTTTAATAAAATTGTAATTTGAAAACTTGACACGTGATCAATATGATGATTTTTTTTGAAAAATTAAATAATAAAAAAAGAAGTAGAGTTTGGTAAAGAAAGTTCTTCTGGGGGTGGGGAATCTCAACTCCCCTCCATCCAGGAGATAATTTTGCATTAAACATACATAGTAAACTGATTCCGCACCCTCTCACCCCCCCCACACACATTCTACCCAGCGTTAAAATGAAAAATATCGATTTTTTTTTTGCTTTTTCAAAAATGGGGCCTTAATCTGAAAATGTAATATTTAATACTAATCCCAGGATTAAAAAATAAATTAAGTAATAACATAGGAGTGATATGTCGAAATATATGTCCACTTCGAATTATTATGCATGTTGCACAAATATTTGCCGTAGAAACAGCAGTGAGAGACTGCAGTAACTGCACTGAGAGAGAGAGAGAGAGAGAGAGAGAGAGAGAGAGAGAGAAGGAGACGATGTTAATTAGTTATCAACTAAAAACATCATGGTTGATTGCGCAATCAACACGGATGTTCATAACAAGAGGTTTAAAAATGGCTTATCTTGCTGACTCAATTGATGTCAAAATAAGTAAGCTCACATTTATCTATATATCTATCTTTCTGTGTCGAATACAATCTGTTCATACTCCATCCTACCTATTTTTGATTACATAAACCTAGATATGTGTTTCCCATTTATATATTCCTATGTACAGCGTTCACTCCTAAACTAATTAACCGATCATTATTTATCTTGGAACACGAGTGCGAAGCATAAGGATGGGTAATGTGGACTATATCTAGTTTAGTTTAGTTTTATACAAAAGGTACAGAAGGGGTTAAAATTCAGATACACTAATTTTTATGAAATCTATTGGACATTAATAAATAAATATTCCTCAAATTACAGTTTCTTTTGAGTAATTTTACTCAGCATGATATGCATTGGACACCAATTACAAAAGATCCCTTGAATGTCAATAACATTTCTTAAGACTTCTTAAGCCTAAGTCTCAAAAATTTTAGACATTTTCTAGAATCAAAATCATGTACTGGATTTTAATGAAAATTAGAATAAGGGTTCTAGACATAAAGTTTAATGTCATTATATCTTGATTTCAATTTTTGTAAGATGATACAAAATTGGTGCAAAACTGTTTTATTCGGTGAATTAATTTTACCCATCCTGGGACGGGTATTCTCGTCGTTCTCTGCGCATTTCAGTTTATCTATTGTTGTTATAATTGATTTATCCATATTTCTTTGCCTTCTAATGAGATTCAAATTAGCTACAACGTTGATTTTTAATGTGTGTGTGTGTGTGTGTATTAGTGTGTGTATTAGTGTGTGTGTGTGCGCATGTGTGTGTGCGCATGTGTGTGTGCGCATGTGTGTGTGTGTTAGTGTGTGTATTAGTGTGTGTGTTAGTGTGTGTGTGTGTTAGTGTGTGTATTAGTGTGTGTGTGTTCGTGTGTGTGTGTGTTAGTGTGTGGGTGGGAGGGGGTGGACTAGTTATCCAAAAAGAGGCTCTCTGGATTGGGATAAATAAAAAAAATTGCCTTAGTCTAGAATGTACAATGATTTCAACCACATTTAGTTTGGTTGTTTTGTTTTTACGGCATATCAAATAAACCTCTTTCTGGGTTCAGTCATCTTGGTAATGTTTTTTACACTTTCAAATATTTATTCGTAGCATTTGGTTTGGATTTTATGCAGAGGAAAATTATTGTTTTTGTTCTGGGGTTTGCAGAACATGGTTGAGTTTTGCAAAGGGAAAAGAAAAAAGAAATAACATCAATGTTTGATGCGTTTTGGGTCAGGAAGCCGGTATCTTCAGACAGCCTGATCAGGAAGCACCAGTTACGATGTCTTATGAATGCAGAAAATAAAGATTAATAGTATGAAATAATTTGATTTTGTATTCAAATCTTTAACACTGTTCGAAATATATTAAAGCACTTCTAAAAAGTCTATCAACAAATAATTCAAACGTGTTACGATCAAGAACACTTCTGAGTTTTTGTGGGTACAGAATTATAAATGTGTGTGATGAGTGTTCTTAAGATAAGTATGCGTTTTTATAATTGCAGGATCTTCAGGTAATGATTCCTGTGATTGAATTGTTCAGGCCAAGATCAAAGTGTAGTATCTGTTCCGGCAGGTACTGCAAGCAAAGATCATATGTGGGGGCAACCCCACATATAAGACCCTGGTCAATGTAGGGGCAACCCTTCATACCAATTGTCACTATCCAGCTCCAATAAATACAGCAAAGACCATATGTGAGGGCGACCCCACATATAAGACCCTGGTCAATGTAGGGGCAACCCTTCATACCAATTGTCACTATCCAGCTTCCCTACTCCCCGGGGAGTTGGTCCCCATTTCCCCTTCACTCCTCACTTTAAAAATCGGCCTTGTGCCTAATTTGCTCAGTGGGGGAGCAAATAAATACCTCAAAGTGTAGTATCTCTGATTCTTTCTCCTCTGATCTCAAGCGCGTGGTTGAGTGGGGGAAAATGTGGCTGGTTACCTTTAATGCATCCAAAACCAAACTCCTATCCTTACATCATCAACGCTCTGTTCCCCATCTGGCATCAGTTGTGATGGATGGCTCTCGTCTGGGTGAGGCCCCGTGTTTTGACAAGCTTCTGGGTTTGACCTTTACTTCTGATCTGAAATGGAACACATACATCAAGTCTGTTGCCAAGGTCGCTGGAAAGATGGTGGGATCCTTCTACCGCTCTAGAAGATATCTCACTACTGATGCAATTCTCTATCTATATAAAAGCCAATACGTCCAAGGATGGAATACTGTTGCCATATCTGGGCAGGAGCTGCTAAAAACAGCCTATCCTGCCTTGACAGAGTACAAAATAGATTTCGTGGCTTAGTGGGGAATGCCCTTTTCTCTACCCTGCAACCTCTCTCCCACAGAAGAGATGTTGCGAGCCTATCCTTGTTTTATCCTTATTTCCATGGCAGGTGCTCGTCTGAACTCCAATCTCTGGTCCCCCGCGCCAATCTTTCACGAAAAACACCCGTCTAGCTGAATCTACTGTGAAAAATTTCCCCCACTCTATATCTGTGCCTAAATCATAACGCGGATTCCATGAACAAAGTTTCTTTCTTAGAACTGCATGCCTGTGGAACTCTGTTCCGTCTGCCTGCTTCCCACCGGACTACAACTTGGATGTCTTCAAGTCCAATGTTAACAAATTCCTAATAACCGCCCCCCTTAAGTAAACACTTCATCAAATCTCCACACTACCGTAATGTACTTGCAATAACCCTTATCCCTGAGTGGCTTCCGGGCCTTGATAAGTGGTGATCACTGTGTAAAAAAAAAAAAAAAAAAAAAAAAATCTGTTCTTCAGGTGCTGCACTTCAATTTTTTGTTCTCTCTCAGTGGAGTAGAAATCCTTCACGATTGAGAAAAGTTTTATTTTTGTTCTTTTTTTCCATGTTAAAAACGACCCTGGTGTCTAACTCTGTCCTGTGGGGAGGCATTGTAAATAGGAACTCTGGTCCAAATATTTCAATTTTTGGGAGGAATACAAATGCTTTAAAAAAACAAAAAAAAAACAAAAAAAAAAACAACAAAAAAAAAACGGACAATATATTGAAAGATAAAACAAAACAGTTTTCTGTGGGTAAAATATGAATCCCTATTTGCTTGCCTCCTTAAGAGGGCAAAGTTAGACACAATGTCGAATTTTAAATGCACAAAAGATCCAACTTCCCAAAAATGGACACTATAGATTCAGACAAAAATAAAAATTGGTCCAGTGTAGAACGATTTCTCGTTCATGGACTGAAGGCATTAAAACATGAAGTGTAGTATCAGAACAGATACTACACTTTTCTCCTACAGAACTGGTTAAGAGTAATTTTATTTTAAAATTAACCTCATTCGTTGAGTAACGCTCGTCAATCTAATAAACCAGACAGATATGAACAGTTTACATAGACTAAAAGATAGAAAAATGTCAAATGACCGACGCAAATATTTCAGAAAGAAAGTGTTTAATTTGTTGAAGCACGGATAGATATGAACAAACCGTATATGACATAGGTAAAGAGAAAGATATGATCACACTCAGGTTGATATATTTTTTATAATGAACTTTTCTTGATATGTATATAACAAGATATGGACAAATCAGTGTTTGTAGATGGATTGTAAGCAATTACGTTGGAGATTAAGATAGATATTCCTCATAGAGAAATCAACATTGTTTAACATGACCAGAGTGAATTTGACACCAATAGATATGACCAGAGTGAATTTGACATCACTAGATATGGCCAGAGTGAATTTGACACCAATAGATATGACCAGAGTGAATTTGACACCAATAGATATGACCAGAGTGAATTTGACACCAATAGATATGACCAGAGTGAATTTGACACCAATAGATATGACCAGAATGAATTTGACACCAATAGATATGACCAGAGTGAATTTCACACCAATAGATATGACCAGAATGAATTTCACACCAATAGATATGACCAGAATGAATTTGACACCAATAGATATGACCAGAATGAATTTGACACCAATAGATATGACCAGAATGAATTTGACACCAATAGATATGACCAGAGTGAATTTGACATCACTAGATATGACTGGAGGGAATTTGACATTGATAGATATGACCAGAATGAATTCGATATTGATAGATATTACCATATTGAATTTGATATCAATAGATATGGCCAGAAAGAATTCGACATTGATGTATATTACCAGAATGAATTCGTCATTGATAGATATGACTAGAATGAATTTGACATCGACAGATATGACCAGAATGAATTTGATCGATAGATATGACCAGAGTGAATTTCACATTGATAGATATGGCTAGAATGAATTCAACATCAGTAGATATTACCAGAATGAATTGGACATCAGTAGATATTACAAGAGTAAATTCAACACTGAAAAAGTGAATTCGACATTGATATGCATAACTAAATTGAATTCAATATCAGTATCAATGAACAGAGGTGTGTTTCTAAGTAGACATGAGCAGAGTTAATTTGACATCGATAAACATAATCAGACATGATTGTGGCACAGATGGGCATAAACAGATATGAAGTTGCTAGTTTGACAGAAATGGACAGACAGGAGTTTACATTGATGGGTGAACAGGCAGATATGAACAAGCATGCAGCATATGAAGAAATCTACATTTGCATAGATAAATGGACATGTATGACCTGACTGGAGTTGTTACTGACTCACAGGTAGAATACAAAGTTGATATAGATATGAAAAGACTGATTTTGCCATACGCATATTGATAAAGAAAAAAAATTGACATAGAAAGATGTAGAGAGAAATCGTGATTGACAGATGTACATATTCACTGGATAAGAAATCTATAAAAATATAGAGATATAGAAACAGCGAGACAGACTGAAATTATAGACTGAAATTGACATACATAAATATATAAACTGGTTGACACACACATACACACACACATATAAATATATGCATATAAATTTAATCGTTCATTCAAAAGGGAGATTACATAAATGAGCTTTGTATTATCCCAATAAGTCTCTTTTTAAAGAATTTCTCTAATTCTTTTTGGCACCCATCATATATATATATATATATATATATATATATATATATATATATATATATATATATATATGTATATATATATATATACATATATGTATATATTTATATACATATGTATATATTTATATACATATGTATATATATGTATATACATATGTATATATTTATATACATATGTATATATATGTATATACATATGTATATATATACATATGTATATATATACATATGTATATATATATATACATATGTATATATATATACATATGTATATATATATACATATGTATACATATGTATACATATATATACATATGTATATATATATACATATGTATATACATATACATATGTATATACATATGTATATATATACATATCCATATCCATATGCATATATATATATATATATATATATATATATATATATATATATATATATATACATTATTTTATGTTTTTAAATGTATGATGTGCCTTCGAGACTTTTTTCGTATGGACACTTTTATTAATAGTACACACATGAAACTCTAGTCTCCTTCGAAGTAATCTCCTATATAACGACAACCTCTAAAGTTTTCCTTGAGCTTAGGGAATAACCAAAAGTCATAGGGCGCAAGGACTGGACTATATAGAGGATTAAGAACTGTTTTTAGGCCCATCTTGATCAACTAGTTTGTGATCTTTTATGAACACCCTTAGGGCAAACTTTGTGCAAATTTTCTGCATCTAGTTTCTTACAAATAATTAAGTGTACAGTTCCCACACTGACATCAAACTATACACTTATTGTCCCTAATGACATATGATAGTCTTTATCCATGAAATTCTTTATTTGGTCAATCAACTCTGGTGTTCTTTACTTCCTTACTCCTTCTTCATCTCTCATCATCCCTCAATAATCCCTGCCTTCCTTGAATCTCTTATGCCACCTAAAAACTGATGCTTTATTCCAGCAAGATAGTCCATATAGAAGTCTGAAGTATTCCATACTTTCTGTTGGATTTTTTTTTTCAAGTTTAAAACAGTATTTTATTATATATCATTCTTCTAATGTGTCCTCACAGCCAAATTGCATTTTTGAAATTCAGCTATGACAATCAGGCTTTAGTAGGGTGGATTCCAATTCCTGCTGTAGCTGTTCATTTGAACTTAAAATATATATATATATATGTGTGTGTAAAAATATACACACACACACATATATATATATATATATATATATATATATATAAATGCATACTTTTTATTTGTTTTTACATAAGCAATATGTCGCTACACATTCATTAACATATTTCAGTCAACTAATTACTGGTAACTAGAGACCTCTTTAGGCGATACAGCTTATATAAGAGCTAAGTTTGTAATGAAAATATTTCAGGTCCTTTGCATCATATCAGCAGGTTCTGTCACATGTTGTTAAAAATAGGAATAAGGAATAAAATTAAGGTGTATGTAAAGAAGATAAAATAAGGGTTCAGATTATAGTCTGTATTGAAATATAGGAATAAAGAGGGAAAGATGGGGGGGGGTTAGAAACCAGAGATAAAGATAAGAAAAGGCTGTAAAGGAAGATATATGTACGTGTGTGTGTGATAGCCACCAACATTGTCAACGCCTTAAACACTAATATTCTACTGTGTATTGTGTCAATGAGTAGAGTTATGTAAAGTTAATTTTTGGAATATCTATGTGAAAAAGTGGCTATAAAACTACTCAAAAATGCATTTGAATTATCCCGAATTTGTCCTGGTCAGAAAACTAATGACTCTTACCCCACTACCTCACACACACACTATATATATATATATATATATATATATATATATATATATATATATATATAGTAAGTTAGAAAATATATATGGCAATTAAGCTACACAGAATATTCATCAGGCTTATGTCTAGCTCTACCTATGTATTGAGCACTGTTGAAGTAAATACTTGGTTTACACATAAATTTATACTTTCGTATATTAATTTATGTAATTAAATGAAGTAATCAGATATATATATATATATATGTCTGTGTGTGTGTGTATATATATATGTGTGTGTGTGTGTATATATATATATGTGTGTGTGTATATATATATATATATATATATGTATATGGCATAATTACATTGACACATCGGTTCTCATTGGATCACGAAAGTTAAGCAACATTGAGCCTAATTAGTACGAGATAGGTGACCATTTGGAAATTCCATGTGCTGTATGTGTTCTCTGCTTATCTCGGTATTGTTTCCAGTTATCCTGACCAACCTCTACAATTCATTGGTATTTAGCAATGCTTACTCAGGAGAGGTGTGGTTGAAGAGGCACCTTTTCCGTGGGTATCTATAGTGTGTCAATGCTGAAAGCTACCATATATATATATATATATATATATATATATATATATATATATATATATATATATATATATATATATATATATACATATGAAAAAGGAAAAAACAAAATGATTTTTAGATTCTTCAACGCTTTTTCAGTTGATTAAGATGAATCGACAGCAGTGTCTTCATCATTATCTAATTACCAGCAGTCTCTAACCTCGGGCCTTAAATGAACAAGGACCCTGTGTACAATTAAAAAATTTTTTTTTTTTAATTCCTCCCAAACAAGCATACTGCTACCTGAGATGTAAGAGGTTATTGTGAATAAGAGAGCAGATTTATAAGGGCCA
>NC_136501.1:38495607-38500607 GCF_053919585.1 Euprymna scolopes
AGAGAGAAAGAGAGAGAGAAAAGAGAAAGGGAGAGGGTAGTAAGAGGAGACTCCACGTTAATCAGCAAGAACGGTGTACAAAGTGTACAATCAGTCAAATATAAGCATGCAATAAGGTGTTATAATAACTTGTATTGACAAAGATACAAAAGCAAAAAGTTTATGTGACATAATTAATGCAATTTAGAGAGAAAGTAAAGGAGATAAGAAAAACATATATATATATATATATATATATGTGTATATATATATATATATATATATATATATATATATATATATATATATACTGTGTATAAGCTCACCTATTAATTTGACACATTCCTTCTGCCTATTCTACAAGTATTTTAGTGGTGAATGCTCTGATGAACTACACCCCCTCGACGTAAATACCCCCGACAAATCTGATAAGCAACTAAATCCCACCCCTACACAGTACAGATCCCTAGATGTAAGAAAACCTTCTACTCCAACAGTTTCTTCCCCAGAACTGCTAGCCTGTGGAACTTCCTTCCAGGATTCTACTTTCTCAACTGTACTGACATACAGAAGTTCAAGTGTAATGTGAACAGACATCTTGCTGCTCATCTCCCTTCATAATATCTCTGCAACTTATGTTCCCGATAGTAGCCCCCCCCCCTACTTCAAAATGGCACTGTGCCTTGTTTGGTGTGAAAATTGAATGAAAAAAAATAAAGAATGACCACCCCTATAAAAATCAGAACAAAAAAAGAGGAAGTAAAAGTCAGACCAAATTTTTTTTTTAGAGAAGTTCTGCCAGTGGCTAATGGAAGCATTAAATTGGGCCCATTTCTTGCATTAATGATAAAGTTAAAACATACTATTTCCAACTGATTCAATTTTACACAAAAGATGCACAATCTTTATTTTATATACCACTTATGTAGATGCGATATCAGTCGCAAGATTAATTAAGTTGCATATTAGCTTTGAAACGGGACATTTTATTAAATAACCTTTATTTGTTATTGTTTTTTAAATTAAATACTTGTTTGGAACTTAATATATACAGTAGGTCTGTTTTTTTTCGTTTTTTTCTTTTTTTACACAGTGGTCACCACTTATCAAGGCCCGGAAGCCACTCAGGGATAAGGGTTATTGCACGTACATTATGGTAGTGTGGAGATTTGATGAAGTGTTTACTTAAGGGGGCGGTTCATTAGGAATTTGTTAACGGTGGACTTGAACACATCCAAGTTGTAGTCCGGTGGGAAGCAGGCAGACGGAACAGAGTTCCACAGGTGTGCAGTTCTAAGAAAGAAGCCTTGTTCATGGAATCCACGTTTTGATTTAGGCACAGATAAAGAGTGGGGGGAAATTTTTCACAGTGGATTCAGCTAGACGGGTGTTTTTCGTGAAAGATTGGCGAGGGGGGACCAGAGATATGAGTTCAGACGAGCACCTGCCATGAAAATAACGATGAAACAAGGATAGGCTCGCAACATCTCTTCTGTGGGAGAGAAGTTGCAGGGTAGAGAAAAGGGCATCCCCCACTAAGCTACAAAGTCTATTTTGTACTCTGTCAAGGGAGGATAGGCTATTTTTAGCAGCTCCTGTCCAGATATGGCAACAGTATTCCATCCTTGGACGTACTTGGCTTTTATATAGATAGAGAATTGCATCAGTAGTGAGATATCTTCTAGAGCGGTAGAAGGATCCTACCATCTTTCCAGCGACCTTGGCAACAGACTTGATGTACGTGTTCCATTTCAGATCAGGAGTAAAGGTCAAACCAAGAAGCTTGTCAAAACACGGGGACTTTTTTGCAGTGTTGTTTTATTTTCTGGACAAATAGTTAGCATTTATGTTCAAACTTCTCTTTCTTTAAGGGGATTGACTTGATTTTCAACAAGTTGTGATCTATTTGTAAATTATAATTTCTATTAATTATTATACTGTACCTAATATATAGTAATGATTTCAAAAGTTTAAAATAAATTACTTAAGTGCCATCAGCTAGAAGCAAAAGACAAAATATTTAGCACTCCAGTTGCGTTCTCTACCATTTGAACTATCAATAGATGGATAAGAAAGATTTAAAATTAAACCACTGTAAGCTATGAATGAATTTGTGCATGCGCAAAAGAAATAGAAATATATCGGCAAATTGAAATGAACACTTTGCATTTCAACTTGCCGACATATTTTTGTATGCATTGTTCATTCATCCAAACAAAGATTTTACTTGTGATTAACCCTCCTTGATGTATGATTACTATTTCCTGTTAATTTCAGTGTTATGAGACCAGCAGTTTGAGTTTATCGGTTAAATATTTTTACATAGACACACACACACATAAATACTGTTTTATTCATAAAGATTTATACAAAATCATAGTTCATAGAGTGAATGCTAATCAATAGTTACAATTTTAATTTTTATTCTCATTTCTCTTATTTTCCGTTTTTGGAATCCTTGACTGTTATCCTCATCTTCCTGGTTATTGTTGCTTCACCACGTTTCGGCCAACTTATCCTCTGGCCTTCTTCAGGTGGTTAACTGCAATGGGATAGGAATGCTGAGTCTTGTAATTGGATCCCCAGTAATAGAGTTGGCTGAAATGTGGTAAAACAACAACAACAACAACAACTATCAAGATGAGGATAACAGTCTGCAAAAAAAAAAAAAAAAAAAAAATGAATACATAAATTATTAAGCCTCATCTCAAAGGAATCCAAAAAAATATTAATAAAAATAATAATATATAATACTATTCAGTACAGACCTGACAATGGAAGATCAGATAAGAACACATAATTGGATTTATAAGACCATAAAATCCAACCTTGATCGCCTTTTGGGGTCCGTGGAGCAGTGGATAGAGGCGTTGATGAGCTACAGTTCCAGGTGAGTATTGTCTGAAGATAGCAGTTTCAATTCTACCCAAAGCAGACCAGAGAATTAGTTGGCCAAAACGTGGTGAGACAACAATTACTATAGAAGACAGTGATTACTGGGGATACAGTTACAAGACTTAGCATTCCTATCCTGTTATGCTTAACCACTTGAAGAAGGCCAGAGGATGATTTGGCCGAAACGTGGTGAAACAGCAACAACCATGAAGATGAGGATAACAATCTACATGAATGAATACATAAAGTATCTCTCTTTTTCCTTTCTCTTTTCCTTCTTTGTTTATTTCTCACAACAAACTATTCTATCCCTCTCTCTTTTCCTTTTCTCTCTCCCTCTTTTTTTTACTCATTTTCACCCTAAACAAAGCATATTGCCACTTGAAATGTAAGGGGTTACTATTTGGGATTGTGTCTAACAGGGGACTGAGAGGAACTGAGGAGCGAGATGTCTGTTCATATGTTACATTTAAACTTCTGCAGGTTAGTACAGTCAGGAAAGCCAGGGACAGGGAGGGAATTCCAAAGTCTAATAGTTTGAGGGAAGAAACTATTAGAGTAGAAGACCTTTCGACATCTAGGACCTCAACAATAAAGGAGTGGGATTTTGCTGTTCGGTTAGGCGAGAATATGTGCATCGAGGGGGCACAAGTGCTATGAGTTCATCAGCGTATATTCCATTGAAGTACTTGTAAAACAGACAGGGATGCGACATTGTGACGATGAGATAGAAGTTGAAGCATGGTCAATAGTGTAGGGCCTATTAGATTGGAGATTCTTTTTAGGACTCTGTTTAAGAGTGAGAGATTAGTGAGATGCTTCATCTCAGATATGGTAACAATATTTCATGCAAGGATGAATTGCAGCTTTGTAAAGATATAGGATGCTTTCTGCTGTAAGTAATTTTCTAGCACAGCAGAGGGAGACAAGTTTCTTTGCAGCAGCCTTGGCAATATCCTCAATGTATTTGTTCCAATTCATTTTGTCTGTGAATGTTAGCCAATGAGTTTAAAAGATGGACTCTCGGGTAGGGTGTTATTTGTCATGGCAATCGGTGGTTGAAAAGTGTTTTGTAGTTATTAAAGAAGCTTAGTCTTATTAGAATTAAATGTTACCATCCACTTATGAGTTCATCAGAGTATATTCTATTAAAGTACTTGTCAAACAGACACAGGGATGCGACATTGTGACGATGAGATAGAAGTTGAAGCATGGGCAATAGTGTAGGGCCTATTAGATTGGAGATTCAAGGGAAGCAAGGGACAGGGAGGGAATTCCAAAATCTAATAGTTTGAGGGAAGAAACTATTAGAAGATGAGATGCGGATAACACGCCACAAAACAATGGATACTCTTAGTTGTCTTATTTTAATATTGTCTGGCTTACATGTCTTCATTTTTCATTCATATAAACAAATCCATTTCCTTTATCATATTACTCATCACTAAAATCAGCTGTTTGTTTCGCAATTTAATTGACTTTATCCAAAACATTTGATATCCAGATCAGCCTCGTCTTGAACAGGACTATTCAATATGTTGCACCCCTAGCAACCGATTTGTAAATATATGAATGCACCCCCCCCCCACCACAAAAAAAAATTATGCTTTGCTAGTTTTCGCACTAATAGTACTATTCATATAAAATAATGTTTGTATCAGTGAAGTTAAAGACAATAAGAAAGAAAGAAAACCTGGGACGTTTAAAAAAGAAAAAAAAAACAGAAAAGAAAAAGTATCAATCGTTCTGGAAGAAAGAAAGAAAACACATACCAATCTGTACAGAAAAACAAAAGGAAAATAAAAGAAAATTTCTCAGAATGAAAATAGATTCTTTCGACTTCATTTTGGATGACGGTGTTACATAATGAGGACAGGGTTTTAATGGAAGAGTTCAGCGACACCTTAAGGTGAGAGATGACCCCCAGAAGGGAAGTTGATGAAACTGTCACTTCTAAACGGGGATTTTCTGTCTCTCTGGTTGGCAAGACTCCAAGCAGGAAAGACGTGTCTGGGGTGCTATCTATCATGTGAAGCCGGCACGCACAATGCATCTCAGTGTAGTGGAACGCGGGAACAAGCTATCTGTTTATCTGTCGTTCTCCCTCTTCATGCTTACTAAAGTAA
>NC_136501.1:38503107-38560607 GCF_053919585.1 Euprymna scolopes
GTGTCTGAAATTCGAGCCTCGTTTTCAGTTTGGGAAACGTTAGGTCACGTGGTACTCGGTCGATGGAGGAACAGCAGAAAATTAACCCTTTGAAGGAACATAGATATTAACAGCATGCCCCAATTTATTTAGGCATTTATTGGTATAGCCACCATAAATTACTATTCTACCTAACTTATTTTTAAGTGTTTATTTAAGTCCAAACACCTGAAACTCCGATAAATTTCTGACATCTTTTTGTTCTAAGTTAACTTGTCACTACTTGTTTCAAACTAAAAAGAAACGCCTAAAAATAAGTAAAGGCACTAAAAATGGTACTTGTGCATCTATGCTACTGTGTTGAACTAATAATGTTATTATTTAGAAAGCCATTCTTAACATGAGGAGGTTTTGTAACTATTTTGTACTTTCACCTAACAATTAAATGAACAAATATATCATAAAAATTGAATTTAACTTGGAAATACTATTTAAAAAAATAGTATGGGAACATAGGCATACAAGTACCCTAAAGTAGGGAGAAGAGTAACTTATCTTGCCTTTGGTAGCATTTATTTGCTATATTTTTTGTGGGTGGGGGAGGTACAAAGATAGCGCTATGCTGTTCCCTCTTTCGGAATTGCTCAAAAAGTCATAAATAAAAAAAATAATGACAAGTAAAAATAGTGGTGGTGGTGGTGGTGGTGGGAGTTAAAACCTTTAGGGGGTGGGGCTGAAAGCCCGCAGGATCAAAACAAAGGCGGCTATGTTATTTGTTGTGGCACCGTCGACCGAATACCACGTGATCTAACTTTTCCCAAACTGAAAACGAGGCTCAAATTTCAGACGCTTTTGCACTATTTGCACCCTAAATAGATAGACAGAGAGAGATTGGAATTGGAGTTTGTAGGGGAGGAGGACCCATGACCGTGTCTCCATGTCTCCGACACACGTGCTTTTCCAATGATTTTCTTGTCACCCATATGATTCGTACATTAACCTCGGCCTGTTGTTACTCCATGCAAGAAAACAATGGCTAACGGAAGGACTAAATTGATAAAGAAACAAAACTTTTCCTGTTTTGAATATCCTGCATTGGAGGCCAACTAATAAACGTCTTCAATGGTTACTGTTTATATACCGAGAGTGATGCGTGCAGTTGTGTGTGTGTGTACATTTATATGCACACACACACACACACACACACACACACACACACACACACACAGAAATAGAGATTATCATAATCGATTAAACGCCCATCCTTCATGCTGGCACACACTGGATAGCTTTTAGAAACCGACTTCCAAAGTAACCTCTCTCTGGCCAGGTATTTATTGATCCCGTTTATCCATCCTTGTCAATTTCTCCATGTTTACCTTGACTTTCCCCTGCCAACTGACCTTGCTACTCCAACTGTTCTAAATCTACTAACCCAAGAACTCGCATCCATTCTTTCACTATGACCATACCATCGAAGTATCGTGTTCTGCACACATTACCCTATAGTCTAGAAGAGCGACAGAGAGAAAGAAAAGCAGAGAAACAGGCGAAAAGGGATGAGAAAGAGAGAGGAAGAGAAAGAGAAAGAGAGAGAGGACGGAACATAAGGAAAAGAGAGAGTGAAAGGATATATTATGACATCACAAAGTAAACATCTTGCTTCCCTTATTTTGTCCTTTAGTCCTTACATTCTAAAAGCGATGTTTCTGACAAAGAGGGAAGAATTGCTGTTTTCTTGGGTCTGAATCTAGTCCATCTAACACTTATCATTGGTAAGTTTTGCACTTAAATGTAGTATTTTTTAGCTCCTTACATCAAGTGGCTTTATCCCTTGTCTGGAGCGATTTCTATTACAACAAAACACCCCAAAACTGTGTTTCGACATGCCCAGTGATATGTTTTTCTAAGCAGAGCTATTGCAATGCATTCAAATGTTATGATAAACCATTGTTTTTTTTTACTTTGACGTTTGTAAAAAGTCAAGGGACTTTTCTTTTTCTTTTTTATCTATTTACTTATCTCGTGTAGAAAGTCACGGTGACATTTTATTGCAACACAGATTTACACTGTAATGTCATAATTGACTGTCTCTTTATTGTAAAACTAATCATTGTAAAAAAAAAGATTACCAACCAATGTCAGGGGCAAGAAATGATAAGGTTACTAAAGAAAAGTTGTTTAATCTTGGTATAGGGCTTTGGTTCCAATTAAATGTAAGAATAGATACACTAATGATGTCTCTTTTTTTTATCAAAATTGCTCCAGGCAAAGTATGAAGCCACTCGATGTAAGGAGCTAAAAAAAATACTAATTCAAGGTCAAAAACTTGCCAATGATAAATGTTGGATGGAATAGATTCTGACCAAGAAAACAGCAATTCTTCCCTCTTTGTCAGAAACATTGTTCCTGGAATACGAGGACTAAAAGGCAAAATAAAGGAATCAAGAGTTACATGGCTGCCAAAAAGTAAACCCAAGATCAACTTTCTACTCTCTTTCTGTGAGAAAGAAGCTCTAAGGAACAGAAGAGATGATCCCTGATGAGATTTCAAAATATTGCTACATAACATGGCTGAATTGAATGGAAAAGTTTGAGCGATATTTTTAAGGGACAGAGGTGACCCCAGACATGTGAAAACATGTGATTTCCTTATGGAGATTTTCTGTCTCTTTGTCTCGCAATACTTCAAGGAGGAAATACATTTAGGGGGAAGTGCACAGACTTCAAGCAGGAAGTGCAAGGGGAGGGGCAGTACACAGACAGTGTACTTAGGTCTAGCGAAACAAGCTATCCATCTAGCATTATGGATTTTCTTTCCGCCAGTTTATATTGAATGCTATGTTATAATTAGTCATTATTGTTGTTAGTATGAATGTACGTTTTGAGTCTAACATTTTTTTCAAAGGGGGTGTTTACTATTCTGATACACAATGAAAGAGTTCACAAGCTAAAAAAGGGAGATAATCACTGTATTAGACGAAGTGTTATATTTTCCCTGACTGATGGGTGTATAAAAATGCACAAAAGTAACTCCGATATTTGCTGTGATTATTCTGTTCTTAAAAAAATTTTTTAAAAAGTTTTTAGTTCTCTCACACTGCAATAACTTAAACACCAGGGTTTAAAAGTGGGATATAGAAGTCAGCACTCCCGAGGAGCGACACTCTGACCTGCAAAAAGTGCCTGGGCAACCCTGTCGGACTTCCCTGGTGAGGGCGCCTCAGGTGATTAGCAATAAACTAACCCCTTCTCAAAGCCTGGGAGGGTGGACCAAACCTTATAAATCAACATTTCTGTCCAGGTGATTTTTGTACCCACCAACATGTAAAAAAAAACAACAAAAAAACAGTGTTTAATAACATAGGTGTATAAACGTTTATACACACATCAGTAAGTGAAAACATAACACTTCGTCTAATGCAGTGGTTATCTCCCTTTTTTAGTGAACTCTTTCATTATGTATCAGAATAGTATACACCCCACCCCCTTTTGAAAAAAATGTTAGACTCAAAACGTACATTCATACTAACAACAATAATAAATAATTATAACATAACATTTAATATAAACTAGCGGAAAGAAAATCCAACATGACCTTTCAGTAGCAATAGCGATTGTGTTTCTTTGTAATCCTGGATCCAGTTTGTATTTGCTAATCTGTAATGCAAATTCCTCCCAGTGAAATCCTGACATTTTATCTGGGGGGAAAATGGCTCCCCGACTAAAAACCATCGGTCTAGGGTTTATATAATTCAAAATTCTATTCTGAAATAAATATGGGAATTTATTAAAAAGTATACATCAATTATAAAACAGGTAAAATTTGGCAAAAATCAACTTTTTAAAATTGTTTTGGAATTTTTTAGACGAAGATTGGTAATTTGTATTATTTGAACTACTGTTCTAATCTTGGAAATTATCTATATATATATATATATATGAATACCGTAGTACCTTTAACATACGTACATGTGTCACAGCTTCTAAATTATAAATTATTGAATTGGGAGATCTTATTTATTAAAAAGGAGGATAGAAGGTAATAGCATAATACAATACTAAATTAATATATAGATACACTAATTTACTGTTTGTAGTATGTTATCACATTCTATTCTCCTTTTAATAAATAGGGTCTCCCGATCACCGAAGACGCAATGTAAAAAAAAAAAAAAAAAATTAAATAAAAAAAAAGATGTTGCTTTTGGGTCGTATGTGAAACTAAAATATACATTCTTGGTCTTCTGGCTAGGATTGAAAGGGTAGTATCTGTTCTTTCCAAAGATGGCATAATGATATTGTGGGGTTTCTATTCACACCGGGCGTCCATACAATAGAAATATGTCACAGACTCCTATAAGGATACTGGAGATAAACCGTAATGACCAGATATATTCTGACACTACATTAACCAGATTACTTCAATAAATATTTTTACAGTTTTAACAAAAGGGTTACAATAAAAGGACAATTAAAAGAATCGTTTTGGCATTGGAAAATTGGCACAAATTATTTCCGATTTCAATACCGATTCCGATACTCCTAAATGTTCCAATTTTTCCGATTCTGATTAATTGTCCCAACAGTAATAAAGATTAGTACTTAGCACTTTATCCGTTGTGCTACAAGTTAATATGAACTAAATAAAAGGTACATTCAAAATTTTGTGCAGATTCTTGAGTTTTGCATAACGAGTTGACATAAAGATTACTAGGTTCACCAAGGTGCACTTGATAAAAGGTCAAAGGTTACATTGGTCAAAATGTCAAACTTAAACTAGTTGTTCGAAAAATAAAAATAATACATTTTTAAAAATGGGTTGAAAACCGGCCTCTATTCTTCAAACAACTTAATAATTTGTATTATTTGGATTCATCAGACTACTGTTCTCATCTTGAGTGTCATTTTCACAACGTTTCGGTTGATGTAACCTCCGACCTTCTTCAGGTGCATCTTGTCAAACTCGTGAATGTTTCTGTTGAACTCGGGAATGTGGATAGAATTTCAAACAGAACCCCTTATTTACTTCACTGGGGTAGCATGCTCTTGTTCCATCAGCCATGACTGGATAGAGGTCCTAAGTTATTTGCAATTGTATTTTTCGGTCACCCACATTTTAAAATTGATTTTTGCAAGTACTCTAACCACTGCGCCACAGGTCCTTGAAATCTGGTCATCTGAAGATTTTTAAGTTTTTTTTCCCCAAAAAAACAATTTAAAAGAGACGTCTTTATCAGCGTCTATTTTTTTTCTTTTAGCTCTTTATTTCTTTGATCTTTTATTTATTCCGTTTTCAGTGCTTCTAAACATTGTTTTATTGTTCTGCCCTGAGATTCATGTCATTCTCTTGCATCTACTACTTAACTCAGCTCGGATTCTTAAGCAAAGATAAGCTAAGATTATCCAAATAAATTCTTAATTGTACTCAGTTCCCATAAAAATCTTTTTCGTTCACTTTGAAATCAGTCACACCAAAAGGAAAAGGTCACGAAACTTATTCCAAAAACCAATTTCTTTTTTCAAGTAAACCTCTAACATCCTCTTGATCACTTTCTCTCTAATCTCATTCACAGTATCGTAACACCAATTTCAGCAGTTAGATAAAACACAAAAAAACAGAAACCAAAAGGAATTGAACTTTGACACTGCCTGTCTGTCTGTGTGTGTGTGTCTGTGCGTGCATATTATATATTTCAGTATCGATGGGATGTTTCAGAGTGTTCGCTGTGAAACTTGATAATTTCTATTATTCAAACGACTACCGTTCTCATTTTGTATGCTATTCTCCTCATACTTCAGTCGATAAAACCTCCAACTTTCTTCAGGTTTCTCTTATCAAACCTGGGAATATTTGTGCTGACTCAAGAATGTATTTGTTGCTTTATTTATGGGAAAATACTCAAAGCTGTTTATTTAATCCACAGTCTGCCAGCTGTGACCAGGTACAAGTCTTAAGTAATTATTAATTGTATGTCCTGTACTGGGGACTTCATCTTCAACTGTCAAAAGACAGTCAGTTTGAGCTTATTTACTTATCACTTTTATCCGTTGCACCACAAATCCATGCAGATGGACAATACTAAAAATACAATTAAAATGTTCTTAAGACTTATAGTTATAGCTGACAAAACGAGAACAAGTTATTCCCATATGATGGCAACCTTCTGTCTAATAAGACAATGGCATTCTGCGTCTAGTCTGGTGCACCGCAGCATCTGCTGTGGCAATACAGTTTTAAGCTGGAATTGGTTTTCCAGATGCAGGCCTGGGTAAGTGATAAGGAGACCTAGGTGTGCTCAGTTACCAGAGTCCCCCTTTTGGTGTTGCAGCCAAAGTCCAATGGAAAGGCAAGCCAATAGAGTCGAAACCAGTGCAGTTGCAAGAGTTGCTGGAAATGTGTTGCAGTGGTTCACCATCCGTCTATCGGGACTCCAAACCGGATTTTTTTTTGTTACTCTCATGGGTTAAATAAAAAGTTTTGTTCAAAATTTTGCACAGATTCCTGAATGTGGTAAGATGCATATAAAGAATGATGTTATGTCGGCTGAAACGTTGTAAGAATAACACCAAAGATAAGAATAGTAGTTTGAAGAATACAAAAAATATTAATGCATTCGGTCTTCTTAATAAGGATTTTATTGTATCTCTGTTTAAATATCTATATGTATAAATAGTTTTTTACATGTAAGACGAAACGAGGTAATTCAATACATATTGAAGTAACTATAAGCATCTGATAGAAATATTAATACTTTTTGTGGTACAAATATGACAACAACTATTTTATTTACAGTTAAATTCAATAAACCAACTGGAAAACCACCATTTGTAGAAAAAACATGACCTTGGTCTTGTTTCGCATGTTTTGAATGTATTTTTTGTTTTCTTTTACTTAAGAGTTACCACTTATCAAGGCCAGAAGGTCACTCGAGGATAAGGGTTAATGGATGTAAGGTAGTGGCGTAGTAATCACTAATGGTGTAAATTGGGTAGTAGAGTTTGATCATTTTGAGGACGGCTTAACAGAAACTTGTTTGCATTGGATTTGAAGGCTACCATGTTGTATTCAACTGGGAAGCATGTCAGTGGAATAGTGTTCCAAAGGCAGGCAGTACTGGGAAAGAAGCTTTGTTTATTGAATCTCTGTTTAAATTTAGGCACAGATAGAGAATTGGGAAATCCTGTACAATAGTTCTAGCTAGTTGACTGTTTTTTGTGAAAGTTTGGCAAGGCAGGATCATAGATTGGAGTTCAGTCAAGCAATTGCCATGAAAATAGTGAGAGAGCAGAGACAGGCTTGTGACGTCTCTTCTGTGGGAAAGAGGCTGCAGGGAAGAGAAAAGGGTCGTGCAAATAGAATTAATTCTAGATTTAAATTAATATTAGAACAATTAATTGAAAATTGCAAAATAATCAGAACTTTTGGGGATTCAGAATCTGTATCAGAAACATCATTTCTGATGCCAAAAACGATTCTTTTATTTATCTTTTTGTTTAAAACTTAATTTTCTACTAAACTATGGTTTTAAACTAGCAGAAAAATGAAAATTTTTAGATCATAATAATAAATTCAGGTAAAAATGGCACAAGAAAAAAAAAAGTTCAGTAAAAAAAAAAAAAAAAAATAGAAAAACAAATTTAACATTCTCACATTTCAGAAACTTATTCTATAGAAACTATTGAAACATACCCAATGATGATGGGGTTATAATTCATAGAGATGACAGGTGGATGAGAGAAAAAAAAATACCTGGCTTCAAGTTTGACTCCTTTACTTTAAAAAGTTATTGCCCTTAAAATGTGGAAAAAAAATTCAGAAAAGAGAAACTTAGGGTAATCATATTTTATGTCTATGGATCAACAGCTGATAACTCTTGAGTGATTTTGTGGTGCGATTTAATCTATATATATATATATATATATATATATATATATATATATATATATCAAATTTTAGTCATTCAATGAATTTAAAAATTTATGACGTCAAATGTTTGAATTTCGAATCAAAAGATAAGACAAAGAATACATTTGAAATATTATAACTCCTTATCCTATAGGATTTTGATGTCTACCATCTCTTCAGAGGAGAAAATGTTATCAGAGGAATAATAGAATAGTACTGCCAGTAATATCTTGTAAAATTTATGATCACAGGTTTCCATACCAGTTGATTGTTAGATAATTTTATTCTGAAGTATATATATATATATATATATATATATATATATATATATATATATATATATATAAATTCCAGAAACAAAAATAGAGAAGGTCAGTTAAGTTTCTTTGGGTCTTAGAGGCCATTGATTTTGCAAAAATTTAAATGCAATGTTAACAGAAATCTTGCTGCTCAACTCCCTACACAATCCACCTGTAGACATGATCCCAAATAATAACCACTTACAGTCATGTGTCTTGTTCATGGTGAATAAAAATAAAAACAAATGTATAGAATTCACTCCTAAACTAATGAAGCGATCATTATAAATTATGGAATATATATTCTGGGTAACACAGTAAGTAACTTACAAAAAGGCAAAAAAATATAAGAATAATGAAAAAGAAATATTTGATTATTACCAAACAGACCGGCATCAATAAAAACCTGTTGCATAAATACACACATATACAATATATATATATATATATATATATATATATATATATATATATATATATATATATAGTAATCTAAACCAGATGTAAAAGCTCAATAAAACCGAAAAGGAAATAGAGCTTATAATATGAACAAATGATTAATAAAACATGTTAAAAAAAGACATATTGAAAAAGAGTTAAAAACATATTTAATTTTAAAAAGGAAGCACATTCTTCGAAACTCCGCGGATTAAGGTCTATCCACTTATCTTGTGCTTCCTTTTTAAAATTAAATATGTTTTTAACTCTTTTTCAAGATGTCTTTTAACATGTTTTATTAATCATTTGTTCATATATATATATATATATATATATATATATATATATATATATATATATATATATTAAGGGGATTAGAACAACAGTCTAAAGAGCAGTTTATTTTAATGCATTAGTAAATGCATTAATACAATTAAAAGAAAACAGTGCTCGTAACGTTAATGTAGATATATAATAAGCTCGATAGGCATAGATATCCTAGAGTTATTTTAATATTCAGTAAAATGATTGATAACTTATAATTAAAATTAAAATTAAAAATCGGTTTCAAAAGGAAGAACAAACAAAATCAATAAATTGTACGATCGTTTCGGAAACGATGTTTTTATTGAGACAGACAATACGTCTTGGACAATAATTTTATCATTTGATTTTATAAAACAAAGTCTCCTCATCAGCAAAAGGAGTGGGTGGGGGTTTAAAGACACCAAAAATAAAACTAGCATTTTTTAAGTAAGGCAGATATATCCTTTATTCGTCCGCCTTTAAAACCCGTAAATATCATCGTCAATCCATTCATTGGGATGTTATTAAATTTAATAACATCTCAATAAATGGATTGACGATGATATTTACGGGCTTTAAAGGCTGACGAATAAAAGACATATCTGCCTTACTTAAAAAATTATTAGTATACTTAGGAGCTCCATTTTCACTCCTATTTCTTTCTAAACCTCTGACGACACAACCCTGGTTTAAAGAGACTAGTGAAGGTCTCAGTGTGTGTTCTTTGAAGAGTGTGGGGATCACCGTCTTATCTCCATCATTCAAAATTCACTTCAACTCAGAATCATACTACTTGTCAAAGTTGTATCCATGCAATCTGTTCAGGGTATTAGATGGAACTTGATCTGGCCATTTATAAATAAATGACCAGTTACAGCAAACACCATGAATAAGTATTTTGAACATATTAAGAACATTTACCAAAATAAAAATATTTACCAAAATTATTTATTATTTAATTTAGCATTAAATAATCCGAAAAGGGTTGATATGCCATCAAACAAAATGAATGTTTGAAATTCCATTAAATTCCCAGGTTCAACAGAAAGATTCCTCAGTTCAACACGAAAGACTTGAAGAAGATCGGAAGTTACATCTGCCGAAATGAAATAACAATCAGGGGTGATGATGGCTAAAATAGTTACTGTCTGTGTATGCCAAGTTCGAATCCAGTTTATTCCACAGAAACACTTTCATTAACTAACACTTGACCTTGGGTCAAACCTCCTAAAGCAGAGGTAAATAAAATAACACTCGAGATGAGAACGTTAGTTCAAATAATTGAAATAATTCGAAACAAATAATTTGTTAATTTGATTGTCACAGAGAATTTGAAGAATTGTAATAAAGAAATGCGTACAATCTAACCGAAAGAGGCTTTAGAAGCAACACTTAGTCAATAGGAAAGTGACATTCGTTGTTAAAGTCTTTTCTTTTTTTCCAAGTTCAAGTGTCCATCGTCTTCTTCTTTATCAGCAAACCTAATATTAAGCTGGTGCAAAAATAATGTCGTTTTTAGGGTCAACTTCATGTAAAAAAACGACATTATTTTTGCACCAACCTAATAGAAAAGTGTTCTAACAACAGCTACAATTAAGTCCCATGTGAAAGAGAGGCTGGCAAAAATGACGGATCTCCTTTATTGCTATATAACATTCTCTCTGCAGGTCATCTTAGGTTTTAGCAATTCGGATCTTGCACACCCTTATCTAATACCTATGTCATAAAAGAGGGCTTCGTACTCTCAGCTACCAAAATTGCATTAGTAGTGTTACACATAGATGTTGCAGAAAGAGTGCCGTAGGCTTTGGTAAACTTCTGACAATATTACATTATAACTAGGACTAGGACAACAGCATATTCTTTTCATTGTTTTGACTCTCGAGTGTGTATCCGTTGATATCTTATATGCTTTTATATAGAGTGATGTGATTCTCGGTTGATTAACTGTGTTTAACTGTGTCGGATATATACTCGAGAGTCAAAACAATGAAAAGAATATGCTGTCGTCCTAGCCCTAGTTAAGTTGGGGTTGGACTTGTAACAATCCTAGGAGTGAGACTCGAAATTAGAGTTGAATTTTTTTTTTTAATCTTTGAAGAATCAGCAGACAGTTGGAATATTGGAAGACTTTAAAAAATATAAATTCAAAGTTAGATATTTTGGGATTCTATAAAGTTGGAATGTTTTTGAATCTTAGTTGTCAAGCTCAGAACTTACACCCTCTGACTTCGCAAGCCTGCAGTTGTAATGAAATATTAACATTACGTTTTAGACAACCTACAACAGAAATTGCGACAAAACTAAGTAAAAACGGGAAAGATAATATTGAAAAATATGTGTTTATAATGTTGCAAGCAAAGTTGCAAAATTAAAAGTTTCAGAAGATGTTGAAGTCAGAGTCGGACTAATAAGAATGTTAGGAGTTGGAATTGGATTTTTTTTAATTTCGGGGGAATCAACAGACTGCTCGAATATAAAATAACATAAAATAACTTTAAAATAAGGAATCAGATATTTTGGAATTCTAGCAGTTGGAGTTGGAGTCGAAGATGGACTTTATACCTTTTGCAATTACAACCGTAATTGCAAGAATGTTACATGTTAGCTTGGAGAACTCATTGGTGTCAGGAACATCGAGAGAATTTTAAAAGTTGTAAGGTATTTAATAATAATAAAAAAAAAAATGGATTATAAATTTGTTGGCCTATTTGGAATGATGATTGAAGTGTTTAATAGTGTGTCGAGAGACAAGGGTTCAATCCTTAGTCAAGTGAAAAACTAAGAAAAAAAAACAAGACTTAATGCCTCCTTGCTAAAAACTCAGTAGTATAAGGTGAGGATCAAGATTAAGTGGATCAATCAAGTGAAAAGAGTGGCGTCCTACCCTACATCTCTGTAGCAGCTAATGAAAATGGAGCGTTTGGGTCGCCCTTAACTATAGTCGGTCTATTTGTTTAATGTTATTTAATGCTAAGTCACACTACCTATTTTAAATAATTGATTTACTAGAATTTGATATTTTACCATAACCAGCAGAGAATCTGAGGTTCACTTCTACCCTAAAAAAAATTTTAAGAAAAAATAGTATTAGTGCATAAATGATCACAACAGATCTGCAAGGATTTTGAATCATTATAGCCAATTCCATGATCTATGATAGACAATTACGCACATTAATGGTCAGGAAAAAATGTTAATTATTGGAATATTACGCTAATATCGCATATTCTTAAACCAAAATACTTGTTTGCAACATCGTAAGAACATTCAGAGTCACGACGACTATTTGCATTATGCATACCAACCCACAATCTCTCTGCTCACCCTTCTTTCTCTTTGTTGTTTGGGATGGAAGGGGTACTGCCTCCTGAATGGCTAGCACATCAGCCAACCACACGCAAAAAAAAAAAAGAACCGCGAGAACGAGAGATTTTTCTACAGATTTTAACTTATAGTTCAACAATGTTAAACTCAACCCCTTTTGGGAAATTTAATGCCGAAGCACAATATCTATTATCAATAATGTATACAATTAGTTGAATACAAGTTGTTATTTTACCCACGGCTATTACTGCATAATGAAGTGACAGAATATGTCAAATAGGAAAGACGTGTCAAGGATAACTAGCAAGAGGAGATATTCATCCTATCTATCGGTCTTTTTCACTCCCCCATGTGCACAAAAATAACCTATCTATCAAGCGTTTTCTGTTACTGTTCTTTCTCTTTCTGAATCAACCTTTTTAGAAACCAACATTGGCATCCGAGTGATTTGTATCCACAGACAAGCAAGAATTTAGTTGACTGACGACACAGGCGTATAATAGTCTATACATGCATTGGTAAGAGATATACACTATTACAAGTTATCTATCTATCTATCTATTTATCTATCTATATTTTAGAACCAGCCAAATAGCATGACGGGCTGACTCTCACCTAGATGGTCGAGTTTCGATCCTTCCTATCTTGGGTTAAGCATACTGGGAAGTGAAATAACAAACTGCTGCTAGCTTATAAAGCAATGCTCGTTGTGTAAACAAATTGAGTTTAAGAATTTGGGCAATGTTTAATCACTGTAGTTTTGCATACCCATCTTAGAAGCAGCCAAATAGCATAACGGTTAGAAGCACTGACTGTCACCTAGATGGTCGAGTTTCAATCCTAGATCGAGGTAGCTGCTGTGATACAGCAAAACTGTCTGCGGATGACTATATATATATATATCTATATATATATATATATATATATATATATAGATCTACTGACCGAGTGCCAGAAAAAGGGATGGAATATTATCATTTGGATGTGGGAACTTGAGGACATGTTCCTATTTACTTGTCTCTCCATCAGAGCAGAGTCAGACACAAGTTTCTCAGAAAGGGGCACTCTGCATAGAAACAAAAATAAAAATGGTCTCAGTTATGAAGGATTTCTCCTTCACTGACCGAGGAGAGAAAAGGTAAAGTGAAGTATCAGAACAGATACTAGACTGTGATAATATACTGCAGCATCATTTTTGCTGTACAAAAACAGAAATAAAAAACTTTGTGATAAACAACTAAGAAAGCAGCAGAAGGCGGCATCATACTGGATCTAGTTAAAAAGGAACGATGAGTATCAGCGAGAAAAGTAGATCACACTAATATATACATATGTTAATAAGTTTTGCTCGTTCGAACACTCTAGATTGTCTAATGTAGTCACCCTAATTCGGTTTTTAATAGTTCTTAATTCCATTCATTCCCGTATTGTTTGGTGGCCCTGTGATAAAGGCTTAGCAAATGCAACAAAAGATATAGGGACTTCTATAAATGATGACCTATATTGATGCAAATGTTTCAAAATGTGATTCAGAGGACAAACCAGAAATGGCTAAGCCGTTGCTGAACTGTCAGTTAGTACTGACATTACATGAACTTAAGTTTTTTTCCCTGATTATATCAGGAATGTATCTAATAATTTTTATCAAATCAGTAAACGAATAAACTTTATTTCTTTTTTGGAGGAAGTTCTTCTGGGGATGAAGGGAGCTAAAATTTTTCTGAAGGAGAGATGGGGGAGGGGGCTAGCATTTTTGTAACCCGAATGCTTTTTATTAATTTATTTATTGCGGACTATTATCCTCATCTTTCTTAGTTGTTGCTTCACAACGTTTCGGCCAACTATACCTTTGGCCTTCGTCAGGTGGTAATCACGATGGGATAGAAACTCTGAATCTCCTAACTGCATTCTCAGCAATTACTGCCATCCATAGTTGTTGTTGTCTTACCATGTTTTGGCCAAGTAAGCCTCTGGCCAGATTTGGGTAGGATTGAAACCGCTATCTTCAGACAATTCTCACCTGGAACCGTAGCGATTCAATGTTTCCATCCACTGTGCCACAGGCCCCAAAGGGCAAAGGAATAGTTGACCAAAATAATATAGTTTGCAATAAATAAACTAATAAATAATATATGAATGCTTTTTGTTTTGCAATTGTTTACCTCTTTGCATTGTTTTGTGGCTTTCAAATCGTAAACTTCTTTAGCCATTTTCCGGTTTGTTCTGTAAATTGCAATTTGAAACAATCGTGTTGATATAGGTCCTTTTCTGTAGAAGCACCCATATATATATGAACCTAATGTCTGTAGGTATAAATAATAAATATTTAAAATTAAATATTTAAATTAATATTAAAACTATAATTATATTAATATTTAAAATTTAAAAAAAAAATAGATTGTCATCACTGCTTTTAACAAGGATTTAGCCTCTGAGAATTTATAAGAAGCAGTCAATCTATGCATAATGCACTTTTCTGGTCGCTGCTGTTAAACACTATATGATTAAGCTTACTGTAATATGACTAAGCTTGCTGCATATGCCAATTCGACATAATATAGAATTTAAATTATTTTCTTTCCTATGTTAATTGATAATGGCCTAGAGGTGGAACATCAAACTGCAGAGCCAAAAGTGTCTTTGCAAATGGGTTTAAATCTTTTGACCGGCAGTAATTATCATTTCTGAAGATTGCATAAGCATGAAACACTAGTGTTTGTAGGTAAAAATTATAAATATTGCATATATATATATATATATATATATATATATATATATATATATATATATATATATATATATATATGCGTGTGTATGTGTGTGTATATATATATATACACACACATAACATACACATAAATATACACACACACGTATATATACCCCCACACTGTAGAGATCCCTAGATGTAAAAGATCTTTTTACTCCAATAGTTTCTTCCCCAGAACTGCTAGACTCTGGAATTCCATTCCCGGTCCCTGCTTCCCCAACAGTACTGATGTGCAGAAGTTCAAGTGTAACGTGAACCGACATCTTGCTGCCCAAATCCCTACATAGTACCCCAGTAGTTGTTGCCCCGGATAGTAGCCCCCTACACCAAAGTGGCAATTTGCCTTGTTTGGGGTGAAAAATGTAATAAAATGTAATATATATATATATATATATATATATATATATATATATATATATATATATATATATATACTAGCAAAAGTAACCGTCGTTGACTGGGTTCAAAAACAGTCTACAGAAAATGGACTCTGATTTATGAAAGTATGATAGGTTATTAAAAGGAAGTGTTGTAAAGGGTTAGATTCGAATTTTGGTGTATCAAAACCAAAGCAAAATGTGATGAAAGTAAAAATAAAATAGATAAACCCCATAATTTATTATACCATACCTGTTCACAGTTAAACACTTATCACAATATTCTGTGGATCTATATCAAAATACCTTGTTAAACTTTGTGACATATTTACATTCTATGGAGGTCAGGTGTGAACGAACACCCCATAATTTTATTATACCATATTTCTTCAAACTGAAACATAATTATCAAAGTATACTGACGCAGATAGATATGAAAAGTCTTTAAAGTTTGTGCCTATTTCCATTCTATGGAGGCCAGGCACGAACACAGACCCCACAATTTTATTATACCATCCCTATTTAAGTTAAAACATACTTATCAAAGTAGTATTATGTACATCTATATCAAGAACACTTGTAAACGTTTTTTTTTTTAATTTTTACATTTTTTATTTCCATACTTTGTGGACCAGGCGCGAACGGAGACCCCACAATTTTAATGAACCACCGTTCTGCCAGATCAAACATACCCATTCCTGTGTCTCGATACATCTTCTATCATTATATGTAATCAGTTTTTTAAAATAGTCAAACATATAGGAGCCTATTCGTGACCACACACACGCACACACATTCAGCTTTATATATATATATATATATATATATATATATATATACACACACACACACTCCATTATTTTTAGTACTACTGAGTGTAGTCATAGAAATTATTTTCAGTAGTCAATCATTCGTATTTATTTATTTATCTATTTAAATTACCAAGAATCTGTAATGAATGATAGTATATATACTATCATTCTCCCTGAGAGAAGACATTAACACGCTTGTATTTTTAACTCCCACACACGGCGTTGTGTCACACTCAAGTCACCGAATGATGCATCCCCCATACATGGACTCGCATTGAATTGAATTAATATGCCATAAACGCGGCAAGTGCGCTAGAATAAAACGAGTCAAAGAACCGCGCACTTTAGAGAAATATCATAGGGAAACTCGTGTTCAATGTTAAATAATAAACAAACGATTTTATCGAAACAGGAAGAAAGAAAGAAAGGAAGTGACGTCTCTTCTTGGATAACCATTAATTTTCAGGCCTCATTCATTAATTTCTTTTAAAATATATATATATATTATTTTTACATAATGAGGGCATTTTTGGTGACTTTGAAAATATTAGAATCCCTATTCCAAAGGACGTAAAACACTGCTGCTGCTTGTTACGAGACGAAGAAGTTTAAAAACGAAAGATAATCTTTGAATATAATTTAGTGTCTTCAGGGAAATTTAAAACATTTTGTGGTATTACAAATATTTAAAAACATGGTGCTTCTACAGAATTTGAACAGAGCTGTTTTTTTCTTCTTCATTTGAACACTTCCAAACTAAGTTTTAGCTTTCGTTCGGCAAAAGCCAGGCAATTTATAAATTTGAACCGAATTAAATTGACTTTTAGTAATTTATAAAGGTCGTGGTCATGGAAGAACTAGAAAAAATGTGTTTATGCATTAAAAATAGTGTAATGGTGTGGTTTTCATTAGATATTACTAAATGATGAATCCAGTTAGCAATATGCATCTAAAATTGAGAAAAGCAGTTTTCACTCAGTTAAACATGACATCAGGTAAAATTCGGGTAACGTTGACACTTTCCAATCGTGCTTTTATCAATTTTAGATGCATAATACTAACTAGATTTTTAATGGAAATGATTCCTCATTTAGCAATACATAATGAAAACCACAACATAAAACTATTTTTAAGGCCTAAACAATTTTTTATCGAGTTCTTCTGTGATCGCATTCATTATAATCGGCCAAAAGTCAGTTTGATTCGGTTCAAATTCCGTAGAAGCACCAGGAAAATAAAAACATTATTTAATTAAATGAAGATATTTTAATTAACTGAAAAACAACAACAAAATAATCACATTATCCGGTCTACAAATTTCGTCTTCGTTGTTATATTCAGAAAGTTTTAGCCGACATAACCTTCAACCTATCTTCAAGTGTATCTCTTCAAACTTGAGAACCTCCTAGTTGAATTCGGGAACTCTTCAACAGACAGGGGTAGATAGTTCTCGTTCAGCCATGCCTTGCAGAAGTATTAATAATTAATATATGTTATTCTTAGTTACTATCGCCTAAAGTAAAGATTGAACCTTTAACATCTAGAAGACTGTCATTTAGAACTGATTATTTACCAACACTATTAACTATCATGCACCCATGGCGTAACGGTTAATAACGTTGATTAGTCTTCTGGATGATGACGGTTCAATCCTAGTGAATAGTATAAAAGTTTACACTTTATGCCCGGTCATGGTTGAAACGAGAATCATCTACAGGTTTCAGTTCGAAATTCAGTGCACAAATAATCCGGTCCCAGATGATTTTGCGGTGGGAATAAAGTTCTGTGCAGTTCTAGGAGCTCCACCCTTCCAGGCTTTGCCTTCTCTCTTTGAAGAAGGGGCTAGATTATGGCTAAGTGCCTGAGGCGCCCTCACCGGGAAATGCCGACGGGGCTGCCCAGGCACTTTTTGCAGGTCAGAGTGCCCCTCCTCTGGGGCGTTGACTTCTTAATCTCACTTTCCAATCCAGGTGTCACAGTTCTTGCAGTTGGCGAGAACTAAATTCCTTCAGTATACAATGTTCCCGAGTTTGACTATTAGATTTTTAAGTTTGAAAAGATGATCCTGAAAAAGGTCAGAGGTTATATCGGCTGAAGCGTTGTGAATACAACCAAGGCTCTGAATAATGCAAATAACATGAATTATCAATTTTCATCTAACAAAAACAACAAAAAAAACTTCTATTGTTACTTTTATGACAGGAGCTCGACTGAGCTCCAGTCTGCCCCCACTGTAAAATGTTTGTAACTAATACTCGTTTACCTACAACAACTGTCAACAATTTCCCTTACTCTCAACTTAAATGTAAATTCTACAGGCAGATTTTATTTCCTAGAACTATCCATCTGTGGAACAAGATACCGTGTGGCTGCTTCCTTGCTGACTATAACTTAGTCATTTTCAAGTCCAAGGTAAATAAGTTTTTGATCTCAAATAACTATAGCAAACCCCACTCTCCCTAATATTTTACTTCTACTTGTGCAGCTGCCATTGCATAAAGGCAGCATGTGTACCACAGATTTAACTGCCTTTCCTTTTATCCTGCCTTGACAGAGTACAAAATAGACTTTGTGGCTTAGTGGGGGATGCCCTTTTCTCTACCCTGCAACCTCTCTCCCACAGAAGAGACGTTGCGAGCCTATCCTTGTTTTATCGTTATTTCCATGGCAGGTGCTCGTCTGAACTCCAATCTCTGGTCCCCCCTCGCCAATCTTTCATGAAAAACACCCGTCTAGCTGAATCCACTGTGAAAAATTTCCCCCATTCTTTATCTGTGCCTAAATCAAAACGTGGATTCTATGAACAAAGCTTCTTTCTTAGAACTGCACGCCTGTGGAACTCTGTTCTGTCTGCCTGCTTCCCACCGGACTACAACTTGGATGTCTTCAAGTCCAATGTTAACAAATTCCTAATGAACCGCCCCCTCAAGTAAACACTTCATCAAATCTCCACACTAACGTAATGTACTTGCAATAACCCTTATCCCTGAGTGGCTTCCGGGCCTTGATAAGTGGTGATCACTGTGTAAAAAAAAAAAAAAAAAAAAAAACTGACATAAGTCAAGTACAAACAGACAAAAATTTATAGAAGCTAGAAGTAATTGTAAGAAAAAAATAGTGACAGCTAAAAGAGAATATACTGAAACCACCAGAAAACGCATCGAAGTACAGAAATTACAAACCCGTGATTTCTGGAAAATCTACAAAAGTGTAGTTAATAATGGGCAATCAACAATTCCCCGATTATCCAACAATCATGAGGTTGTTGGCATGGCAACCGAGAAGACTAAAATGCTTGCCAGTCGGTTCGCCTCAAACTCCACATTGGACCCAGCAAACCACTCCTTCACTGACTTTCCTTTGACGCCACACTGGATAATCTGAAAATTACCCCTTCTTCTCAGGTGCATGATATAACAAACCTAGATGCCTCAAAAGCATGTGGACCTAATCTCACCCCTGCTGTACTATTAAAAAAATGCTCCACTGAGATTGCTCCAGTTCTCTCGAAACGTTACAACAAATGCCTTAACGAATCTTGTTTTCCTGACTGCTGGAAAACTGCATTTGTGGTACCAGTTTACAAGAATTTTGGCGAAAGAATTGACCCATTAAATTATCGTCCCATTAGCCTCCTCCCACTTTTCGACAAAATATTTGAGTCCATAATTAACCAAGCTCTAGTTCATCACCTTACAGCTGCTGAACTTCTGACTGACCAACAATATGGATTTTGGCAAGTCCATTCTACAGCAGATATCCTAACTCTAATCTATGAATGTATATACCATACACTAGACAAAACAGGGGAGGGTAGAGCGTAAGGCTTTTGACAGGGTATGGCATGATGGTCTTCTCAGGAAAATCAGATCATACGGTATTACTGGAAAAATACTTAACATAATTAAATCCTTCTTAAGTAAGAGAAGAATCCTCGACGGTTGTACATCTAAACAATATGATATAAATGCAGGTGTACCTCAGGGGTCTATTCTTTGACCTTTATTATTCCTGATATTCATAAATAACCTCCCTGATAAAATTGTCTCTAAGATGGGTATATTTGATAATGAGACCATGCTCTATAACAGCCACGAGGGGAAAACAAATAAGGAAACGGCAGAAACACTAGAGGAAGACCTCCAATCTGGAGAGGAATAGGGACAAAAATGGATGGTCACATTCAACGCTGTCAAGACTAAGCTTGTTTCTTTCAATAATTACAAGAAACCTTCTCAACTACTAATAGCTGTGGCTAAAGATATATTACCTGAAAGTACTTCTTTCAAACTCCTCGGCTTAACGTTCACAGGGAAAATGAGTTGGAACAGATACATTGAGAGCATTGCCAGGGCCGCTGTGAGGAAGGTGGGCTCTCACTACCGTGCTAGAAAGTTTATGCCTGAAAGTGTCCTGTACCTCTACAAGGCCACCATTCGCCCATGTATGGAGTATTGTTGTCACATTTGGGTTGGTGCACCTGCTACTAGTCTCTCGCTCCTGGACAGGATTCAAATGAGAGTTGCCAACCTGATAGGTCCTGAACTGTCATCCAAGCTTCAACCTCTGTCCCACTGACGAAATGTTGCATCCCTCTACAAGTATTTTAATGGTGGATGCTCTGACGAACTACAAGGCCTTGTATACCCTCGATGTAAATAGTCCTGACAAACCTGACAATCAGCAAAATCCCACCTCTACACAGTAGAGATCCCTGGATGTAAGAAGACCTTCTACTCTGGTAGTTTCTTCCCCAGAAATGTGGGTTCCGATTTGCCCAACTGTACTGACATGCAGAAGTTTAAGTATAATGTGAACAGACATCTTGCTGCTCAATTCCCTACATAGTATCCCTGCAACTTATAGTAGCCCCCTACATCAAAGTGACACTGTGCCTTGTTTGGAGTGAAAATGGAATTAAAAAAAAACAAAAAATTAAAAAACAAAACAAAAACAAAACTAAACCCTACCCAAGATCCACCATTAGTGATCATCATTGAATTGTCTCACCAAGTACCTAACACTTATTAACCCTTATCCCTGAGTGGCCTCTTGGCCTTGATATGTGGTGACCTTGAAGTGAAAAAAAAATGCGATAATTTTATAGAACCGCTTCCATCCCCAATCAAGTGTTGTCGTTTTTAAGTAAAAAAAATAAAAAATAAAATAAAATAAACACTCGATTGGAAGTGGTGGTGATGGGTATAAACGTTCCTATTGATCACACAAATTATTTAAAAGGAAATACACTCGGGGAAATTAGTGAAAAAAAAATTATCGTTTACCTATTCATTTATAACCGATTTGCACAAAATAAATAAATAAAATAATGGTTAAAATTTAATGGAGTACCAACTAAAGACTTACCTTTAAAAAGTTGATGTTTAGAAATATCCGGGTCTGTTTTGAACGGAAACCACATTTAAAACTGTCGCAGACAAGTAGTTTTTTTTATGATATTAAAACCTTTATTAATCCAATATATTCCATATTGTTTTCACTGATGACCCTGTTTGTTTTGCATACGAGCATTCAAGGTGTCTTTAGTAAGTACTCTAGCACACTTTGACCAAAATAATATATAATAGAACAATCCTTTTAAATTACCGTAAATATCGGTTCTGAACAAAGTAACCATGTTTAGGTTAGGAAACTTATTTCCTCTGACTAAACAAGATGGCTACTTGGTCCAGCACCGATATTAACGGTAACATAACAGGCTTATAAATTATATCAAATATTTAAACAAACATCAACAAACACAAATAGGTTACATATGAGTGGATAAAATAAAAAGTTTTTGAACAATTTCTCAACTGCATTTCGAAGACAGAGGTGATTCTATAAAATTACCCCCACCACTTCAGAAATATTATCTTTACAATTACGATTTTCATTTCCCTTCATGAAAATATATAAACCGATAAACCAAATTATGAAGAATATACGGGGACATAGTTGAGGCTTCACCGCCTGTAAGAATGCCATTTGATTGGCTATTAAAATTGACGTAATAAAATTAAATTGAAACAATATTAGAAAACAAAAGTATTTTTTATTAAATGATTTTTCTTAAATACAGAATCTTTTTATTACAAGAATTGGGTTTGTATTACTGTACACATAGATTCGAAAAAGTTGTCAAAAAACAAATATATAACAAATAAATGTTATCAAAGGCAAGATAAGTTACTTTTCTGCCTAACTGGATATATATTTTGTATTTTTATTCAATGTAACATATTTATTCAGCTCGAAAAACATACAGTGTTTACCGATGTATTCGAAAATTCAAGATGGCGTCTCACACCCTCTTTAACACCGTAAGTTTGGAAAAAGGTGTTATGAATAAAAAACTATACAAAATACTATTAAAAACCCGCCGAATATATGTCAACCTATGTCACGGTAACATATATTGAGCGAGTTTTTAACAGTATTTTATCCGGTTTTTTATTTATAACATCTTTCCCCAAACTTACCGTGTTAAAGAGAGAATCAGACACCATCTTAAATGTTCCAATACATCGGTAAACACTGTATGGTTTTCGAGCTGAATAAACATGTTACATTGAATAAAAACACGAAAAATATATCCAGTTTGGTAGAAAAGTAACTTATCTTGCCTTTGATAACATTTATTTGTTATATATTTGTTTTTTGACAACTTTTTCGAATCTATGTGTACAGTAATACAAACCCCAAGAATTTTATTAAAAAGAGAAACAAACAAAAAAACATTATTAGAAATGATATTGTTCTTAGATACATATTAATATACGGGGAAATACCTTATTCGACTTTTTTCCGAACAGAAAAATATTAAAAAAATCAAAACATTTATTGTATAAAAATGTACCAATAAATAAATTGTAGAAAACATTTATTTAAAAGTCTGCGTAAGAAAATATAATTTTAATGAAACAGTTTTGTAAAGAAAGCAATTTTGGATTTTTATAAAGTAATTTTTTCTTCTTTTTTTTTTTTTCAAACAAATAATTTAAGTGAAACTTTTTTCGATTTTTTTTTTTTTTACAAGGTAGTCACCACTTATCAAGGCCCGGAAGCCACTCGGGGATAAGGGTTATTGTGTGTACAGTACGTTCGTTTTGGAGATCTGATAAAGTGTCTTACTTAAGGAGGCGGTTCATCAGGAATTTGTTCACATTGGACTTGAAGACATCCAGGTTGTAGTCAGGTGGGAAACAGGCAACCGGAACAGAGTTCCACAGGCGTGCACTTCTAAGAAAGAAGTTTTGTTCATGGAATCTACGTTTTGATTTTGGCTCAGATAAGGAGAGGGGAAATGTTTTGACAGTGGTTTCAGCTAGACGGGTGTTTTTTGTGAAAGATTGGCGAGGGGGGACCAGAGATTGGAGTTCAGACGAGTACCTGCCATGGTAGTAACGATAAAACAAAGACAGGCTCGCAACGTCTCTCCTGTGGGAGAGAGGTTGCAGGGAAGAGAGAAGGGCATCACTCACTAGGCTACGAAGACTATTTTGTACTCTGTCAAGGCAGGATAGGCTGTTTTTAGCAGCTCCTGCCCATATGTGGCAGCAGTACTCCATCCTTAGACGTACTTGGCTTTTATACAGATAGAGAATTGCATCAGGGGTGAGATATCTTCTGAAGCGGTAGAAGGATCCTACCATTTTTCCAGCGATCTTGGCAACTGACTTGATGTAGGTATTCCATTTCAGGTCAGGAGTAAAGGTCAAGCCCATAAGCTTATCAAAACATGGAGCTTCCCCCAGACGAGAGCCACCCATATCAATTGATGCCAGATGGGGATCAGAGCGACAGAGCGTTGATGATGTAAAGAACTTTGAAGGGTCAACAACAAATTAATAATTTAAATGAAGCTTTTTTCCGAATTAAAGCAACATAGGATTTTTTTCAGAAACCTTTTTTTAAATTGTGAATAAAATTGTGAACGAAAAGTCTGCGTAAGTTCTTTGACCGAGAAGCACCACTTTTACAATAATTCTATTTTTAATAATTATCAAGTAGTTAATAATTAGACAATAATTAAATTCTTAAAAATAATTTAATTTAAAAAAAATCTTTTACAATAATTACGTCATTTTCAATAGCCAATCAAAAGACATTCTTACAGGAGGTGTAATCATCAAATATGTCCCCGTATATTCTTCATATTGTTGTTTATCTAAACTGCAAGAGGGTCGGGGGACTGCCTTTATCAATCAGTTTAACCTAACAATTTAATGAACAAAAAAATCAATTATAAACAAAGGAACCACCGGAAGTAGAGTGGGAACAGTAATCGTAAAGATATGTCCAAAATATCTGTATATTTCACGGACAATTGTAGCGATGATGAAACCATTCAAAATATTCAGTTTTCGTAGGTTTATTCTGGTTTACTTGCCTCCCCACGAGGGCAAAGTAAACACAAGATCAGTTTTTAATGTGGGGAAAATTCAACTTTCCAAAAAAGTAAAAAAAAAAAAAAAAAAAAAAAAAAAAATAGAGGCATTTTGGAACAAAAAAAAATCGTGGGTTTGTTTTACTGTACATATAGATTTGAAAAAGTTGTCAAAAAACAAGTATATAACAAATAAATGTTATCAAAGGCAAGATAAGTTACTTTTCTACCTAACTGGATAATTTTCTAGTGATTTTATTTAACGTAACATGTTTATTCAGCTCGAAAAACATACAGTGTTTACCGATGTATTGGAAAATTTTAAATGGCACCCGCCTCTCTCTTTGACACGTAAGTTTGGGAAAAAGAGTTATAAATAAAAAAAAACTAGACAAAATACTATTAGAAACTCGCTCGATATATGTTACTGTAACATAGGCTGACATATATTCGGTGGGTTTTTAACAGTATTTTGTATATTTTTTTATTTTTAACTCCTTTTCCAAAACTTACCGTCTCAAAGAGAGAGTCGGACGGGCGCCATTTAAAAATTTTCAATACATCGGTAAATACTGTATGTTTTACGAGCTGAATAAACATGTTACGTTAAATAAAAACACTAGAAAATTATCCAGTTAGGTAGAAAAGTAACTTATCTTGCCTTTGATAACATTTATTTGTTATATATTTGTTTTTTGACAACTTTTTCGAATCTATGTCTTCAGTCTCGAAGGATTTTCCCGCCACTGACCGAGGATATAACAGATGAAGTATGAAATATCACTTTATATTATTTATTCTTCATATAATTTTCTCCGCCTTTTTTTTATTTTTTTTTTTCAATTTTCTTATCATTTTATTCTAGCTGGGGATGGGGGATCCTACTCGGATACCAAACATTCACTCGCTAACTCAAGTATTCCAACTGAAAGATCTTTTTAAGATTCCGAGGTGAAAGTGCACTGAGGGACTACCTGAAGATTTTCCTTTAAGAAGTTGATTACAGGGAGGTTGAAAATAAGAAAATGCTTTTCAGAATAATCACCCCAACCTCCCCATGCTAAGAACGGCTTTCGGAATAAACACCCTTTGGTGGTTGGACAACCAGTGCACAGTGACCGATTCCGATCGTCCCTTTTAGTGCATTTTTTTTTAAAACTCTGTTGCACTTGGTTCACCGGGTATATTCGCCAGGTAATCTTTGAAATTCTTTTCATTAGTCCCAGTTCTCCTATAATTACTAGAATGATAGCGATTTTTCTAAGATTCAAGTTTCTTTTCGTGTCATGTACGAACTACAATATGAAAAATTAGATATAAGGCCATCAAATGTGAAGGGAAAAATAGGGATTGTTGGTAATAACTTGGTTTAAAACAAAACAAAAAAATTACTCTTGGTTAGAAGTAGTATTGTAGAGACACATTTTACAGGAGGCCATCTTACTTAAAAATCATCCCTAAATTATTTGAAATTTTATGTTTTAAATTCATGGGCAGTAGGGAATGGGTCGTAAACAAATAGTATTGTCAAATACAGGGTTATTACACTTTGATCCAAGACAAAAATTATCATTATACGTTGTTGATTTGTTTATGAAATCAACGGAATAATATCTATTTTTTTGTACCTATCGTGTATGTACATCAATACTTGCGTATTTGTAACTCGGGTACTTAGTGGTACTACTAATATGGAAAAATTTCCGTGCCACACACAAAATTGGAAACACTAAATCCTGCCATTGCAAAATCAACAAAGGATAATGAAAGAAAAGGACTCGCATTTATTTATTTGTTTAAACAAAAATCTTAAAATAACCAAGTGATAGAATACATTAAAATGCTTACCTTCGGTTAATACCTTACTCTTACAGACATGACATGTGTAAACGCGAATAATAATGAGGATGATGATAGGGGTTGTTTCGTTTTTAGTTATTAGCAAGAAAGGGATAGCTCGAGGATTTCAGTACCGATATAGACAACCCCGACTATTGACAGTCCCGGAAATGCCGAAACAGTTTACGATTTGAAAGCCATGAAAGATAAATGTAAAAAGGCAGACGACACTAAGCATAAAGGTTAGCTTAAGGTAAAAAAAAAAAAAAAAAAAAAAACACCGAACAAAAACATTGGTACATGTTATAGTGCTGAAATTATAACGTTATTATTTAGAAAGCTATTCTTAACATAGGGAAGGTGTTTTGTAACAATTTTATACTTTCACCTAACAATTTAAGATGATACTTGTGCAGAGAAGGTACCGTGCTGAAATAATAACGTTTATATTTAGAATTGAAAGCTGTTTTAACATAGGGAGAGGTGGTTGTTAACTATTCTGTACCTAACACATTAATAAACAAAATTATTGTAAAAATTGAATTTGATTTGAAAATAGTGAGGTAACCTAAATGCATAAGCACCAAAACATTTTTTTTACTTCACACAAACAAAAATAAAAGAACGTAGTTTTCAAATTGTAAACTGCTTCAAACATTTCCGGTCTGGCTCGTGATTTTCTGGCAATACTCGGAACTGACTCCAGAATACTGAAATCCTCTGGGTGTTGGGTGCCCATTTTAAAATTCGCAGGTACTTCTTCTTTCTTGATAAATATATTTAATTTTTCGCATCTGTTGACTATCAGTACAGTACGGAAACATAAAAAAAAAAAAAAAAATGTTTAAAAGAGTATGTGTGTGTGTGTGTGTGGGGGGGGTCGCAATACCCGGTATAGCGACGAAATGAAATACCTCAACCTTCCTTTAAAAAAAAAAAAATGCGCACATGGTCTGCGACAGAAACTGGAAAGAAATAATAATAATAATACTTAATATTAAATAGTTTTTACTACCGGCTAGACGTTACGTTGTATTGCTTCAAAGTATTTTAAATAATAGATTTATACTAAATAAAAAAAAAATCTATTTAGTTCAAATTAATCGTTATTGTATTGTTCTTTATTTTAATCGTTTTAGTAGTAGGTGGTTATAAATCGTTATCACAGACGTCAATCGAAGACAAAACCATTCATTTCCCCAGGCAGAGAAAGAATGTCCTTTCTCGACTAAGGAATTTTTTTTGTCACATCCTTAGGGAGGTGGGGGGTGGGGGGATAGGATATACTCAATATTAAATCAAACATTGTGTCACACCAAATCACATATCTAATTATATTATTTTACGAATCTCTGAGATCACTTTCCAAAGTCTCTCCAAAAGCCGAATATATAACATTGAAAGGACAGATTTGGAGGAAATCCAAATTTCTATGGTCTGTTGTCGCTGTTGCTATTAGTATTAATAATATTATTAATAAAGTAATTTGGTATAAGAATCGTAATATTAGTTAATACTATAATCTTTGTATAAACCAGATTGGTTTTCTTTACGATTATTGTTTCCACTAGACTTCCTGTTGCTTCTTCGTTCGTAATCGATATTTTAACGGTATCTTTTGTTTATTAAATTATTAGGTGAAAGTACAGATTAGGTAAAAAAAAAAAAAAAAAAAAGCCACCCACTCCCCATGTTAAGGGCTTTTCTAAATAATACCGTTATTATAAAAAATAAAAAGGTATTTTTTACGACCTGCCCAAAGAAGCGCAATATAACCCCCCCCCCAGCCTCCCCATGTTAAGAACAGCTTTAGGAATAAACAGCCACAACCTCGAAAGCTGTTCTTAACATGGGGAGGTTGAGGGTGTTTATTCCGAAAGCCGTTCTTAACATGGAGAGGTTGGGGGTGTTTATACTACGCTGGGGCAGGTCGTAAAAAAAAAAAAATACCCCCTCAAAATTCTTAACATTCGAAGAGCAACAGGAAGTTAAGTGGAAACGGTAATCGTAAAAATAACCATAAAATTATTAGACAAGGTTTTATGTATTTCTGTTTCTTGTCTCTACTAACTTTGGGTGCGTGTACAAAAAAGAAAAAAGAAAGGCGACGGATCGATTTTTTAAAAATAAGATTGCAACAACAGGGGACATAACTCAGGCTGCTTATTTCAGAAAGCATATAGATTACTCTCAATTTTTGCTTATTTTTCGTTATTTAATTATTTTTTATTCAAAAATATTTTTGATATGAATTTACGGAAATAGAAGTGGAAATTACTCAATTTTTTTAATTTATTTAAATAAATTACTGTTTTTGTTGTTTGTCGTTTGACTAAATTGGTACTTATGCACTTATTGTATCGCGCTGAAATAATAACGTTATTATTTAGAAAGCCATTCTTAACATGGGAGAAGAGGGTGTTTTGTAACTATTTTTTACTTTCACCTAACAATTGATTAAAAAAAATCCTTGTTTGATCTGTCGTTTTTCTTTGTACAAGTACTTAACTTTAATATTGAATTTCGTTTTTTTGTTTATTGAAATCGAATATTTATTGAAATTAAATCGAATATTTATTCAAATAAAAAAGAAAAGATTTTTTAATACTAATTAAAAAGAAAATTCTGAACATGATTATATTTTGAATGATTTGTTTCTTTATACCCCCCCCCCTCTACCCGGCAAAATACATCCAATTGAACAGTGACTGGAAATACGGCTTGTAATATATAACATGATTCATGCGAAAACGCAAGATGTACGATGAAGATGATGCTTTTTAAGACTGTATTCATCATAAGCATCATCAGCAGTAGCATCATCATCATCATAACCAACAACAACGCAGAAGAGAGGGCATCAAAAATGTTGCATGTGCGCGTGCGTCTAATGTGAAAGCGAGGATGACGACGAGAGAGAGAGAGAGAAGTATATGTTGCGTGTAGTTATTTCTCTATCTGTCTGTCTATTTGTCTCTCTCTCATACTAAAAAAAAAAAAAAAAAAAATACATACTCATACAAACACATGCACGCAAATTGATCATTCATTAAATATTGTTTGAAAAAAAAATTATTTTTTCCTTATACGTCATCATTAATACCCCAAAACTGCTAGTGCTACCACACAAAACACGCATCTTACCCATTCATCGCTGTTTCATATATATATATATATATATATATATATATATATATATATATATATATATATATATATATATATATATATATATATCATAAGACTAGCATATTACGTATGTATTTTTACTTTCACTATTTCTTAATACCTCAGTATATTAGTAGCATATAAAATATACTTATGACAAAAACGAATATATACATAAACGTTTGTGTTTTAACCCCCCCCCCAAAAAAAAAATCATCAGGCTATACAATACATACACATACATACATACATACATACATACATACATACATACATATACATGCACACAATTGATTATTTCTGATAATTTCCCTCGGAAATAAAACAAAAACATTTTTGTGTAGCTTACTTGCCATAAATATATTTTTATACTACTACTACTACTACTACTACTACTACTACTACTAAGTTTTACGCATGTATGAAACACAACTGAAATAAATACAGAAACAAAAATATATACGTAATATATTATTTTATAATACAAGTATGAAACAGACAAGACGAGACTGGTGGTGATCATTGTCTCCAAACCGACAAGACATTAATTAAATAGGATGATCTTTAAAGAATGGGAATTATAATAAAAATAACATTTAAAAAAATGTTCGTTTTAAATACAATTCAATTAAATTATTAAAAAAAACAAAACAAAACAAGGTGCTTGTTGCACGGCTCACCTAGGCTTCATCCATAGCATGACACAATTCCCCAACATCTCACTGTGGCCGGCGAGTAAGCGAATAGTATTAAGAGTAGCACTGATCTGCCAGCAGCAGTAGCAGTAATTTAGTAGCAATAGTAGTTTTACACACAATAATAATAATACTAATAACAACAGCAACCTAGTCTTATAGTAATAATAATATTGATGATGAATTTCTCTTATCCGTATTTTTTTTAATGAGTAAAGAGACAGAATGATCTGTATCACTTGTAAAACAACAACGAAATTGTATCAATTTCATCATTTTCAATTAATTCAGAGTCGCAGTCAGTGCCATTACCTGAAATCTCTCTCTCTCTCTCTCTCTCTCTCTCTCTCTCTCAATCTTTTTCTTACAGTTCTTAGTAAAATAGAGTTACCTACCCTAGAACAATTGGTTAAAATTCCAAATAGCACCCTTCTCGCCTTTATATATATATATATATATATATATATATATATATATATATATATATATATATATATATATATATATATAATTGCTAAAATTCCGAATAGCACCCTTCTCGCCCTTTATATATATATATATATATATATATATATATATATATATATATATATATATATAAGGGCGAGAAGGGTGCTATGTATATATATATATATATATATATATATATATATATATATATATATATATATATATGTATATGTCTGTATGTGTATATATATGTGTGTGTATATATATGCGTGTATGTGGGTGTATATGTGTGTATATATAAGTGCATGTGTGTGTATATATGTGTGTACATATATATGTGTATATACATATGTGTATAAATATATATGTGTATAAGTATGTGTATAAATATATGTGTGTATATATGTATGTGTGTGTTTATATCTGTATATATATGTTTATATATATATGTGTATATATATTCATGTGTATATATATTTATGTGTATATATATACATGTTTAATATATATATGTGTATTTATATGTGTATATATATGTGTGTGTGTATATATATGTGTATATATATATGGTTGTATATATATGTGTATGCATATTCATGTGCATATATATGTTGTGTGTATATATAAATGTGTGTATATAATGTATACATATATCCGTCAAGTATATATATATATATATATATATATATATATATATATATATATATATATATATATATATATATATATATATATATATATATATATATATATATATATACTAGCAGGGTACCCGGCGTTGCTCGGATGTTTGGAGGTGTATGCTGTGCAAAAAAAGCAAAAAAACAAAAAAAATGGTTAATTTTTTAAAACTTTGACCCCTATTATGACCCCTTAAAATTTATTGTTTCGGGCTCAAATCACTTTATTAAGTTAGATCCATGTTCAAGGAACCTAAATCTAAAATTTCAAGTGTTTAGACCCAAAATTGTCGAAGGAGTTTGGTAGAGTTCTTAAAGGTCAAATCGTTGAAATTTGACCCCTTAACAGCCAAATTTCTGGCTGACACCGGTCACATCGATTTTCCCAAATCTCAGTACCCGGTATCTCAAATTTCGAGTCTATAGACTAAAAATTGACAGAGTTATTGCGTAGGGAAATGTACACAGACACACAGACACACAGACACGTTCAGTTTTATATACATATATATATATATATATATATATATATATATATATATATATATCATATACAGAGTGTCTCAATAAAATGTATGCACTCTTAAAATTACCATAAACCAACATTTATTATGAGAAAGAAAACTTTCATACATCAAAATACTGTGAACAAATATAGAAAACAGCTAATTATCGAAAGTGTTCAAATTATTGGCCATTGTCGTCCATGAACAGCTGACAACGCTCATTGACTGAATGGAAAATGTTTCTAATGAGTTCAAATGATATGTTCAGTGTTTGTTTTCATCCCATTCATTGTAGCTCGTTTTGTGGTTTGAAACCTGCGTTTAACATGCTTCCCACTACAACGTTTCCCAAATAAGGGATAAATCAATAAGGGGATCAAATCCGGTGGGGGTTGATAGTGTTAGACACTTCCTCTTTGTCCTAGCTATCTGTTTCACAGGTGACTATAACATATGCTCCTACGTCATGATGGTAGTGATGAAGTGCTCCATCCTGCTGGAAGTGCCATAATTTATTCCTTAACATCTCTTGGGAACGTGGCATAGCGTATTCATGTAGCAAGTTCAAATAATTAAAGAGTGTATAAATTTTATTGGGGCACCTTATACATACATGATGATTGCAACGTCTTGTCAGACGAGTGCCACTCCCTCAGACACTTAAAGTCCATGAACCCGAAAATGACTTCCATTGCCACAGGACCATTTTTATAGACAAATGTCTGAGGGAGTATCTATACACAGATGATGTTACAGAGTCTTAGCTTTGTATGACAGCTCTCCCTCTCGGTTCAAGATGTTGAGATCCAGCAACAAGCAAGAGCAAGATAGCCAGCAACAAGTTAAACTGCAGACCAGCTTAATGCGAGTGCTGGTCTCCCGCTTTATGGTTTTTTAAATCAGAGATTTGCTTCTCCTAGAAAGGTTGCCTTCACCACGGCTTATGGGAGTCCTCTCCACCCCAGCACACACATACATACACACAGACACACACGGTGCTAGTTGGCCGTTAACCCCCAAAAAGGGTTCATTCGCCTTGTTTTTAATCCTTCAGGGAGACTAGCCACCCTCCTCACCAAACAAGTCTGGTGGGGGAACCAGTTTAGTCGCCGGTGACCCGACCATGATATATTATATGCATATATGTAATATATATTATATACATGTCATAAATATTATATAAATATATGCCATATATATTATATATATGTCAAATATATTATATATATGTTATATATATGTGATACACACACACACACACACACACACACACACACACACACACACACACACATACAAACACACACAGAGCTTTATATTATAGATATGTAGTTCATCAGAAAATGATTACACCCCTCACATCATTTTTGCAGATATTTTAAGTATATCTGTTCATGGGACAACACTGACAAAATGACACTTTGACTATTGTTTGCAGAGTTAATTCATTTTTCTAAATAGCTCAAAATATAACCATTACAAGATGAACACCTACCAACAAAAGTGAGTACACCCCTAACAAACTACACTCCTAAATGTACTAATTTAGTACTGTTTGCTATTTTCCCTCCATAATGTCATGTAACTCATTAGTGTTACTAGTCCCATGTGTGCATAGGGAACAAAAACTCTGACATTCTCTCATACTGGTCCCTTAAAGTTCCAACATGGCACTACGTCGCAAAGAACTTTCCGAGGACATTAAAAGATGTATTGTTGCACCACATGAACATGGCCAATATTCTAAAGCTAAGCTGCAGTACAATGGCTAAGATTATCCGATGTTTTAAAAGAGCAGGTTTCATTCAGAACATGCCTCAGGTAGGTTGCCCAAAAAAGCTGAGCACACGCATGGAGCATCACATCAAAATGATTTCTTTGAAACATCAGTGTAGGGGTACAGAGATTTAAGAGTTTGGGGATCAGTCTGTTAATGCTCAGACCATACATCACACTCTGCCTCAAATTGGTGTGCATGGCTGTCACCCCAGGAGGAAGCCTTTTCTGGAGATGATACACAAGAAAACCTGCATCAGTTTCCTGAATATACATCAACAAAGCACATGGATTACTGGAACTATATCATATGGTGTGATGCCATGAAGTTTACCATGTTTAGTTCTGATATCTTTAAGCATGTGTGGCAGAGACCAAGTAAGGAGTACAAAGATAAGTGTGTCATGTTTACAGTCGAGCATGGTAGTGGAAATATCATGGTCTTGGGCCACCTGAGTGCTGCAGGTGTTGGAGAGCCAAAGCTTCTTTCTTAGAACTGCACACCTGTAGAACTCTCTTCCGTTTCCCTGTTTTCCATCTGACTACAATATGGGCGTCTTTAAGTCCAACATAAACAAGTTCTTGATGAGCCATTCCCCTTAAGTAATCCAATTTCCCAAATTTACACTTCTAGCGATTGCTATGATATTTTTCTTTCGACCACTGTACACTCTTTAACCCTTATCCTTGAGTGGCCTCCAACATGCACTGTCAAATACTGCAGCAAAGCATGGTCCCCTCCCTCCAGAAACTGAGTCGCGGATCAGTGTTCCAGCATGACAATGACTCCAAACACACGTCCAAGACAACCACTGCTTTACTGAAGAGGCTGAGGGTAAAGGTGATGGATTGGCCAAGCATGTCTCTAGACTTGAATCCAATAGAACATATTTGAGGCATCCTCAAACGAAGGTGGTGGTGCGAAAAATCTCAAATATCCACCAGCTTAGTAACATCGTCATGGAGGAGTGGAAGAACATTCAAGTGGCTACCTGTGAAGCTCTGGTAAACTCCATGCCCAAGAAAGTAAAGGAAGTTCTGGATAATGATGGCGGCCACACAAAATAGTGACATACTGTATGCTAATATTTACAACTTTCCTTAACAACTCACTTTTGTTAGCAGGGGTTTATCTTTGAATGGTTATATTTTAAACTAGCGGGGGTACCCGGCATTGCCCGAGTGTTTGTTTCCAGGACGGGGGGGGGGTTAAAAAATGTTATGGTAGGTAAGTAGGAAGGATCAAACCCGGAGTCATGAGTAAAAGTAGGAAAATAAAGTGTGAAAAAAAAAACAAAAACATCTGCAACGTTAACAGTTCGGCCACCAAGAAAAATCCATTCCAGTTGTTTAGGAAAAAAAAACAAAAAAAAAACGACTACGGTAGGTCGGCGCGAACGTGAAAATATAATGTGAATTGTCCAGCACGCTAACCACTACGCCACAGAGCACTGCAGCTTAGTTTAGTGATTTTAAATAACTTCACATGAAAGAACTACGAAGCCAAACCGGTGTTCTCTTCTCAACTGTTCCTTGTGAACGATCCCCAAACGGTGTTAAGTGGTGGCAGGGGGAGGAGGAATTACTTCCATTGATCTTAACCGATTTTGGCCGTGACGTCTCAGCAGAAAAAGTATAGAAATCTAAGATTATCGAGGAATTTGAGAAATAATAAGCCTATAACACACCTCAGATATTGTTCTGCCGTTTGTGCATATTATATTTGCATGAAATATCTTGATTTTTAATCCTATTAATGTCAAAATCCGACGGGAAAAAATGAGTTCATTTTATTTATATAGAGATTATTTTGAGGGAAAAATAAATTAACTCTATTATATAAGCTACACACAAAGTGTGAAAGTGTTATTTTCTCAGTGTTGTACCATGAAGACATGTACTTAAATATCTACAGATATGTGAGGAGTGTAATAACTTTTGTGATATACTATATATATATATATATATATATATATATATATATATATATATATATATATATTGTCACATGCATATATACATATATATATATATATACATATATATATACATATATACATATATATATATATATATATATAAATATATATACATATATATATATATATATACAAATATCCGTGCATGAGGTCGCCAAGCTAATCAAGAACCTAGATTCCAGTAAAGCAACTGGCCCTGATGGCATCGCAATTATAGTGTTAAAAAAGCTTCAACCAGAAATTGCTCCCATACTTACGAAACTATTTAAGCGCTGCCTTAAGGAGAAGTGCTTTCCGACTCCCTGGAAGACCTCATCAGTTTGCCCTGTATTTAAGAATTCAGGTGATAAGTCATCTCCCTCTCAGTACAGACCAATAAGTCTCCTGTGTGTTATGAGTAAGTTGCTGGAATCCATATTAAATAGAGAAATAGTCAACCACCTCAGCAGGAATAACCTTCTTAGTGACACACAATATGGTTTCTGCTCTGCAAGATCTACCGCAGATGTGCTGACGGTTATATCCCACAGGATTAGTGAATCTCTTGACAAAGGCTTCCTTTCTAGGGCAATTGCTCTTGACATATCAAAGGCCTTCGACAAGGTATGGCATAAGGGTCTACTTCACAAGATTTCCAGCTACGGTATAACTGGAAATGTTTTCTCAATCATTAAATCATTTCTCTCCAATAGGCTCATAAGAGTAGTGGTAGATGGACAAAAATCGGAGGCCTGCAATATAAATGCTGGAGTCCCTCAGGGGTCAATCCGAGGCCCAACTCTCTTCCTGATCTACATCAAGGACCTCCCTAAATACATAGTTAAATCATTCGTTGACATCTATGCTGATGACACGACCATCTACAGCAACACATCAAAGGCTGTAAATGACAAAGTTCTCTCTGATTCTCTCTCCTCTGATCTCGAGCGCGTGGTTCAGTGGGGGAAGATGTGGCTGGTTACCTTTAATGCATCCAAAACCAAACTCCTATCCTTACATCATCAACGCTCTGATCCCCATCTGGCATCAATTGTGATGGATGGCTCTGTCTGGGTAAGGCCCCATGTTTTGACAAGCTTCTGGGTTTGACCTTTACTCCTGATCTGAAATGGAACACGTACATCAAGTCTGTTGCCAAGATCGCTGGAAAGATGGTGGGATCCTTCTACCGCTCCAGAAGATATCTCACTACTGATGCAATTCTCTATCTATATAAAAGCCAAGGATGGAATACTGTTGCCATATCTGGACAGGAGCTGCTAAAAACAGCCTATCCTGCCTTGACAGAGTACAAAATAGACTTTGTGGCTTAGTGGGGTATGCCCTTTTCTCTACCCTGCAACCTCTCTCCCACAGAAGAGACGTTGCGAGCCTATTCTTGTTTTATCGTTATTTCCATGGCAGGTGTTCGTCTGAACTCCAATCTCTGGTCCCCCTCGCCAATCTTTCACGAAAAACACCCGTCTAGCTGAATCCACTGTGAAAAATTTCCCCCACTCTATATCTGTGCCTAAATCAAAACGCGGATTTCATGAACAAAGCTTCTTTCTTAGAACTGCACACCTGTGGAACTCTGTTCCGTCTATCTGCTTCCCACCGGACTACAACTTGGATGTCTTCAAGTCCAATGTTAACAAATTCCTAATGAACCGCCCCCTTAAGTAAACACTTCATCAAATCTCCACACTAACGTAATGTACTTGCAATAACCCTTATCCCTGAGTAGCTTCCGGGCCTTGATAAGTGGTGATCACTGTGTAAAAAAAAAAAAAAAATATTGTCATATGATATATATGGTCATATACATATATATATTTTCATATGCATATATATATTTTCATATATATATAGTCATATGCATATATATATATTGTCATATGCATATATGTATTGTTATATGCATATATATATATATATATATATTGTAATATGCATATATATATATATATTGTAATATGCATATATATAGTGTCATATGAATATATATATTGCCATATGCATATATATTGCCATACACATATATATATATATATATATATATATTGCCATATACATATATATATATTGCCATATGCATATAAATATATATATACATATATTGTCATATGTATATATATACATATATTGTCATATGTATATATATACATATATTGTCATATGCATATATATATTGTCATATATATAGTCATATGTGCATATACATATAGTCATATACATATATATATATTGTCATACATACATACATATATTGTTATAAATACATATATATATTATCATACATACATGTATACATATTGTGATACCTGTATATATATTGTCATATATACATATATATATTGTGATACCTGTATATATATTGTCATACATACATATATATATATTGTGATACATATATATATATTGTCATGCATACATATATATATATATTGTGATACATACATATATATATTGTGATACATACATGTATATATATTGTCATACATACATATATATATATATATATATATATATATATGTGTATATATACGAGGGAGGTACAATAAGTAATCCCCCTGATCCACTTCCAATTGTCTGATCCAGCTGAAATTTTGCATGTGCAATGATTTATATTTCTACGGGTCATGTGCAAATTACAGCTCTGAACTAATTGTGGTTTCTGTTTTACAGATGTTTGAACTGAGTCAGGTGTGAAATGGAGCCTGTTGAATGTCGAGCAGTGATTCGGTTTTTGTATTTGAAAGGACGCACACCACAGTTGACTTTTGATGAAATGAAAGAAACTTATGGTGATAATGCCCCATCATATGACCTTGTAAAACGCTGGCATCATGAATTCAAACATGGCCAGAAGTCTGTGGAAACAGTTCCCAGACCTGGTCGCTCCCTTTCTGTCATTGATGAGGCATCTGTCCGTCAAGTTGAGGCTGCCATTTTGGAAGATCGGCGCATTACTATTCGCCAAAGAGCTCAAGATGTTAAGATTAGTACAGGGTCTGTGAAAACTATCATTCATGACCATTTGCATATGTATAAGGTGTCTGCCAGATGGATTCCCAGGTTGCTCACACCATTCCAGAAGAAAGAACGTGTCTAGTGCTCGAGGATGAATTTGGAGATGTGCCAAGAAGATGAGTCAAAGTTTTTCAAAAGACTGATTACACAGGATGAAACCTGGGCCCATCACTATGATCCAGAGATCAAAGCCCAGTCAATGCAGTGGAAGCACTTGGACTCACCACCTCCAAAGAAGGCAAGGGTGCAGCCCTCTGCTGGAAAGGTCATGCTCACAGTCTTCTGGAACCAGGACGGAGTAGTGATAACAGATTTCCTGGCAAAGGGTACCACAATTACAGGAGCCTATTATGCTCCACTTTTGAGGAAATTAAAGGAAACTACCAAAATCAAGAGGCGGGGCAAGATCAGCAATGGTACCCTACTCCTGCAGGACAACGCTCCAGTCCACAATTCGCATGTCGCCAGATCAAAAGCACGGGCGTGTGGTTATGAAATCCTTCCCCATCCTCCCTACTCTACGACCTTGCACCCTCTGACTTTTACCTCTTCCCAGCCATGAAGTTGTTTTTGAAAGGAAAGCGTTTCCCAGATGATGCAGCCTTGATTTCTGAAGTCACGTCGTGGTTGGAGGACCAACCTGGGGTGTTCTACAAAAATTGTCTCCAGAGCTAGATCAAAGGATGGGAGAAATGCATAACTCTGGGTGGTTCCTATGTAGAGAAAGACTAATAACTGTACCAAGTTTCATTGCTCTACTGCTATGGGAAGTGGGTCAGGGGCATTACTTATTGCACGGTCCTCGTGTATATATATATATATATTTATATATATATATATATATAAATAAATGTATATATACATATACATATATATATACATATATATATATATATACATATATATATATACATATATATATACATATACATACGTATGTACATATACATACATATATACATATACATTCATATACATACATATATACATACACACACACATATATATATATATATATATATATATATATATATATATATATATATATATATATATACTAGACCACTCGTGACCCGTCGCGTCAGTATGTTATGTTAGTTATGTAATTACTGTATGAGCATGACACTTGTGACGAAAAGAAAATAGTTTTTTGTGACATAACAGAAACATTTCTATGAAATTATATGAAAATTAAAATAGAATATAGATAGATTTCTATGAGTCGTTCTGTTTATAATTATTTATTTTTGAAAAAAAAACTTACAGCCATTGAATTATAAGTAGTATGCCTTACTTATAAGTAAATGTGCATAGAACAGATACCACATTAATTAAAGTTAAATTCACATTTTGATATATCTTTTGTAGTGGACTGGTGGATATATTATACATATTCCCCAGTCGTACAAAATAGGAAAAATGAATTACATTGAGAAAGGAAAAATGAATTGCTTTGAGGAAGGAACGAACAACACGTTTACTTGAATTAAACGAACTAGGATTTATTTTGTGAAGAAACAAGTGAAAGAAAAGGGTACTACACGTGTTTAGTTTGGCGTGCGTCTCTCGCTGTTTACTGGTGAGAAGGAAAGTCTATTGTCGTAGAGAGAGAAAGTCAATCCAGTTTGGTGTGTGTCTCTCGCTGTTAGCTGATGAGGAGGAAAGTCTATTGTAGTATAGAGAGAGAATGAGAAAAAATCAATCCAGGCCATGGAGATAGAAAACGTATAAAGTGTACATACTGTCTGTTAGTTCGTGCCCCATACATAGTAGCAGGGGAGGGGACGTGACGCGCACGAGCACGTGCCTCCTGAAAGGGAGGCAGCTGGTTCGCCGAATCTCTCAGCTCGAGAGCTGGTCCGAAAAGAAAGATGCTGCTTATTGCTCTTGCTTTTATAATCGTTTCCGGTGGTCTTTTGCGCATGTGTGGATTTCCTATGAAAGGGAAGTGACGTTGTCCATCTGTGTGTACATGTGCCTACGTTAGCGGGTGTGTGTATACACGTGAATGTGAGTGTATGTATGCAAACGTGAATATATGTGCATGTGTGGACGTGCGCGTATGTTTATGACAAGTAATATGGCTTGAGATGTGAACGCGTGTTTTTGTGTGAGACTAGGAAAGGCTCCCACAATACTCTCCTTCCTAGGAAAAAAAAAATATGCAGTGTATATATATATATATATATATTTTTTTTTTTCTTAAGTAATGTTTTCGGCAATTGACTTTTCGTCCTGTTTTTTTTGCTGTTGGTATGGTTGTTTAAAAAAACGTCAAAAACGGAGTGTGTTCATAAAAAAAGTGTTTACTTATGCGTGGAAAAGGCGCTTACTCTTTTTTTTTTAGGCTGACATTTGTTTTGTTTGTTGTGTGCTGACATGTGCAACGAGTTGCTTGGAAACTGAAGTGAATTGTTCGTTTGAAAGGACAATTTTTGTTTCGTGTTGACGTTGTGTGTCAAGTTGACAGTGTCTTCGCAAATGACTCTGCGGTAGTGTGTGTATGGGCGTTTGTTGTGCATTCGTTCGTGTTGAACATGTTCTAGTTGCCGTTGTCTTCGCATGTGAGTCTGCGGTAGTGTGTGTACATTGTCTGTGCGGGCGTTTGTTGTGCATTCGTTCGTGTTGAATGGGTTTCCAGTTGCCGTTGTCTTCGCATGTAAGTCTACGGTAGTGTGTGTACATTGTCTGTACAGGTGTTTGTTGAACAAGTTTCCAGTTGTTGGTGTCAACGAAATTTCCAGTTGTGAGTTTATACGTGTGCGTGGTGCATCTCAACTCATTGTTAATTCAGCTTTTTCCTATGTGTTGATAGGGATATCCTGTAATTGTTTCTTTGTTGTTGCGTTGCTGTGCAGGAGAGAATTGCATAGCCCTATGTGATTTTGCTCTTCGCGTTTGTTGCAGTGTAATGTCAGGAAACCATGAAAAATGTTTGTCGAGCTCGAATTTTTCTTTATTTTCGGTATGAAGTCGACAGTTCCGTGTTTATTTTTCTGCCGAGTCTGATGAGGGGTTACATCATTGTTGTTTATAGTTCGTTATTCCTGTCGGTAGTAGTTCACTTGTTTTTCTTTGTTGAAAAGTTCGTTTTTTTCTTTATCTTGCTCAAAGCAATTAATTTCAAAAAGATAGGGTCACCATGCTTTTTTGTTTCACATCGGTCGGTCGCCGGTTTGTTGCGAATTTGTGGTTATAGAAGGAAATGCGTGTTCCTCTCGCGTTCGGGCATCACCAATTTGTAGCAGTCTAGGGTATAGAAGGAAGGTGTTCATCTCACGTTCGGCTGTTGCCAATTTGTAGTGGTGGTGCAAAATAGGAATAATGAATTGAATTGAGAAAGAGACGAACTACGTGTTAAATTGAATTAAACGAACTAAGATTTATTTTGTGAAGAAACAAGTGAAAGAAAAGGGTACTACACGTGTTTAGTTTGGCGTGCGTCTCTCACTGTTTACTGGTGAGAAGGAAAGTCTATTGTTGTAGAGAAAGTCAATCCAGTTTGGTGTTCATCTCTCGCTGTTAGCTTGTGAGGAGGAAAGTCTATTGTAGTATAGAGAGAGAATGAGAAAAAGTCAATCCAGGCCATGGAGATAGAAAACGTATAAAGTGTACATACTGTCTGTTAGTTCGTGCCCCATACATAGTAGCAGGAGGCGTGACGCGCACGAGCACGCGCCTCCTGAAAGGGAGGTGGCTGGTTCGCCGAATCTCTCAGCTCGAGAGCTGGTCCGAAAAGAAAGATGCTACTTATTGCTCTTGCTTTTATAATCGTTTCCGGTGGTCTTTTGCGCATGTGTGGATTTCCTATGAAAGGGAAGTGACGTTGTCCATCTGTGCGTACATGTGAGTACGTTTGCGTGTGTGTGTATACACGTGAATGTATGTATGCAAACGTGAATATAATCACGTGTGTGGACGTGTGCATATGTTTGTGTGCGCGTATGTATATGACAAGTAATATGGCTTGAGATGTGAATGCCTGTTTTTGTGTGAGACTAGGAAAGGCTCCCACAATTTTAATTTAAACATGAAAAAAAAAACGATTGTGATGCTGAAAACATACACAGTAAAACAATACGTTTTTTTGTTGCATTGATTATTTATTTTTAATGCAAATTAAAAAAAGCATATTTTCAGGCTTATTTATTTATGTTGGTAGTGTAGAAGAAAATGTATGAATGATTTTTAAGAAAGGTGTATAAAAAAATGGAGAATAGATTAAAAAAATGAAGGCGGTGGGTAAATCGCCGTTGTAAAATGGTCTTATGGTTGTCAACGGGTAAAAGTAGATTTATTTGTAAGAAGATTGCGTTAAAATAACTTAAACGTAATACGGAAATGATCAATGTAAAATAATGCAGAAAGTATTAACAATTGTTTATTTGGATAATTTAAATGCGAAAAAACCCCAAAAAACAAATGGGACACTGAAAGCGTACACAGGAAAACAATGCGTTTTATTTTCAAATTGATTATTTGTTTGTGTATGCATGTGCAACCGGAAGTCGTAAACCGGATGTTGGGTTACAGCATCCGTTACAAGGTTATTTGAGTTTTATAATTATATAAATTGTCATATACATATATTATCATATATATATATATATATATATATATATATATATATATATATATATATATATATATATACATATATATATATAGATACATATATTGTATATATGTACATATATATACTTATATATATACATATATATATACATATATTGTCATACATATACATATATACATATATATATACATATATTATATACATGTATACATATATATATACATATATTGTCATATACATATATACATATATATACATATATTGTCATATACATATATACATATATATATACATATATTATCATATACATATATATATACATATATTGGCATATATATACATAAATATATAAATATATACATATATATATATTGTCATATATATATACATATATACATATATTGCCATATATATATATATACACACACACACACACACACACACACACACACACACACACACACACACACACACACACACACAGAGCCACTTTAACTTTTATAGATATACTAGTATTTCAGCCTGGCGTTGCCTGGGTATTTGGAGGTGTGTGTTGATTAAAAAAAAAAAGTGGTAGTAGGAAGGCAGGCTGGAACCTGTACTACAAAGGAGGAAATGAATGGGCAAAAATGTGACGTCTTTGCTGTTACGACCACTGCCAAACTGAAAGTGACGTATGTTTAAATTAAGGTTAGGCAATCTAAAATAGAGGATGACTTTCGAAAATATCGGCGAAAAAAGCGATCCCTCCCTGTTGAAAAGTGGCCAGTTGAGGGTGAAGAAATGAATGTTTTTAGCCAATTTTTCGGTATTTGTTGTCTGAAAGGTTGAGCTTCAAACGATACTGATCTTGTGAAAATCCGTCACCTCCGTCGAAAGTTTTAGGCTAACATGGAAACATACATACATACATTTATATATTGATAGCTCAAATTTTTGACCCAAACCGATTAAAAAGCTTGCCCTATCTCTGAATACCCTTTGCGTAAAATTTCAAATGTTTAGACCAGAAATTGTCTGAGTAAGTTGGTAGAGACCGCAGAGGTCAAACATTTTTTTAATTTTAACCCCTATTATGACCCCTTAACATTTATTGTTTTGTGCTCAAACTAAGTTATTAAGTTAGATCCATGTCTAAGGAACCTATATCTAGAATTTCAATTGTTTATACCCAAAATTGGCAGGAGAGTTTGGTAAAGTTCTCAAAAGTATATAAGCAATTGGAATGATAATAGTAGAAGAATACCATTAATAAAAACTAGTGGGACCTGCTGAAATGCCAGGGGGGGGGGGCCCTCATTCATATGTAATATATTGATTTTGGCATTCTGTAGATGTTCAGCATAAATGGAGATGCTCTGATATTATTGTAGCTCGTTTGTTAAAACTGCAAAAGTATTTATCTAAGCTAGCAGGGACGTCTGGGGTAGCTTGGTTGTAAAGTATGTGTAAATATGAGATTGTAATTCTTGCAGATTTCGTTTATATTATTCTACAGTTAATGTTCTATCGATTTTTATATTTTATAAAGATTTCAAAAACAAAAAAATATATCCGTATGACTTAGATGCATCAGCTTGAATCGAAACCGAAACCAAAACTTATGAAAAAAAAAAATGTATGCATATATATACAACTTGAGTTTTTGCAGCTATAATTGAAACTGAAACCAAAATTTATGAAAAAAAAAAAAAATGTATGCATATATATATAACTTGAGTTTCTCCAGCTATAATTGAAAGTGAAACAAAAATTTATGAAAAATTCTTGATAAAATTATTTATAAAAAACAGATTAAAATTATTTATAAAAGAAATAGATTTCTAGAGTGCCATCAGCTATAATCGAAACCGAAACAAAAACTTTTGAAGAATATTTGGTAAAATTATTTATAAAAAAAAATAGTTTACTTGAGTGCCATCAGATATAATCGAAACCGAAACCAAAACTTATGAAGAATTTGTTGTAAAATCATTTATTAAAAAATAACTTACTGGTGTGCTGTCAGCCATAATCGAAACCGAAACCAAAACGTATGAAGAATTCTTGGTAAAATTATTTATTACAAGAAATGGAAGTCCATAACAATTAAATGACAGTCACTCGGATGTATACATGACACATAAAATAAATAACACACACGCTATCCTATTAATATATAGATGATTTAAGTTGAAGTTTAAAATGCAAAAGTGAAGTACTATATTACAATTGTGCTGTAAATAGAAACATTCAGTTAAGAATCCATGTTCTTAGTACTTAAATTTTATATTAAATGTATTTTTGAAGGATTTGGAGAATTCTCAAGTAAGATAATAATAGACCAACCTTGAACGCGATGCTAATGATGCTTACTTGCTATATATATATATATATATATATATATATATATATATATATATATATATATATATATATATATAATTATATGTATTGTATTTTTAAAATTTTTTAACTGCAACTCAGTATTCACTGTTTAATTGACGACTTTTTATAGGTTTCAGGTATGCCGAAAATGAATATCACATTAATATTTGTGACAAATGAGTAGCTTTCTGGGTATTAAGACATTAATTATCCAATGTAATCCCTTATGTTTTCATTAGTGGCTATGTTTTTGTTCCAACTGAACAAGTACTAATGCACATGCGTGTTACAAAACACCCTCTCCTCCCCATGTTAAGAATGGCGACTGGCACTGACATTCATAATGTATTGCATTGGAAAATGTCTTAATATCCAGAAAATTACTTGTCTGCCCCAAATTAGAATGTGATATTCGTTTTCAGCATACCCGAAAACCATTTAAGTCATCAATTTTAAAAGTGACTGTTGAGTTGCAATTAAAGTAACAAATTTTGTTTTGTTTGTTTACAAACAGGCGGTTTGAGCACTGTAAAAGTGATGGCAGATGTCTATTTAAATAGACATTCCGACGGGTTATTTGCGGGCATCACTTCTGTGGTCGAGTGGGAGAACTGCCGACTTTCAACACAACAGTTCTAGGTTTAATCCTTGGCTTGGGAGTGATACTAGTCTAGCGGCACTGATGAGTTGTGATACAACGAAACAGTACTGTATGTCGATGACTACAAATATATATATATATATGTATATATATATTCCCTCCTCCCCCCAAAAAAAGAGAAACAAACTTTTTTTTTTTACTGTAAGAGTTATTAACATAGCATCGGGAGTTCTTTGGTTTTACTGTTAAACATTGTCAGTGTTTTTCAAAGTTCAGCATTATCAAATCAAATTAATTTTTTATTGTCTTGCGCACGAGCGCGTGTTATTTTTAGTCGCGTGCAAGCGACTCTATAAGTCACTCCGTCGGTCAGTCGGTTGGTCTGTCGGTAACACTTTTGTGCTTGGCCTTTTTGGTTAAGATCAAAAGTCTGTTGTTAATAGATGCTGTTATTAGCTTTTTAAGCTTTTCTTACCGTTTGGCCAAGGTCAAAGTGTAGTATCTGTTCCGACAGATACTGCAAGCAAAGACCATATGTGGGGGTAACTTCACGTATCAGATCTTGGTCAATGTAGGGGCAACCCTTCATACAAATTGTCACTATCCAGCTCCCATTTCCCACCCATCGGGAGCTGGTCCCCTTTTTCCCTTCCCCCTCCCTCTCTCTCCACATTAAAAAACGGCCTTGTGCCTAATTTGCTCAGTGGGGAAGCAAATAAATACATACTGCAAGCAAAGACCCTATGTGGGGGCAACCCCACATATAAGACCTTGGTCAATGTAGGGGCAACCCTTCATACCAATTGTCACTATCCAGCTCCCCTACTCCCCGGGGAGTTGGTCCCCATTTCCCCTTCACTCCTCACATTAAAAATCGGCCTTGTGCCTAATTTACTCGGTGGGGGAGCGAATAAATACCCTTTTCTTGGCCTTTTGGCCAAGATCAAAGTGTAGTATCTGTTCTTACTACATGCTGTATTTATTGTGATATAAAGTGGGGGATCACTTTTATGTATTAATTTAATGTAAAATGATCACCCCCACTTTACAACCAGTCAGTCTTAAAGCCATTCAAGTCATTCTCCAGATCATTCAAGTTGTTTTTGAAGAATTCCAGTTATTTTTTGAGCATTCAAGTCATTCTTAAGGTCATTCAATTGATATTTAAGTTCATTAAAGTCATTCTAAGTCATTTACTTTTTATTTATTTAAGTCATTTCAGCCCATTTTTCGGTCATTTTAGTTTATCTTTAAGAATTTCATGTCAATCCTACATTCACGTATTCATTCATTACACGAGAGCATGCGACTAATGGCTATCGGCCTTGTTTTTCACACTTTTACTCTCAATCTATATATATATAAAAGTGAAATTGTGTGTGTGTGTGTGTGTGTGTGTGTGTGTACATTTCCCTACCAAACTACTCGGTCAATTTTCAGTCTACAGACTCGAGATTTGACATAAGGGGTAGTGAGATTGGGGAAAATTTTTTAATCGGTTTTTGGCCAGAAATTTGACTGTCAAGGGGTCAAAATTCAACAATTTGACCTTTGAAAACTCTACCAAACTCCTTCGCCAATTTTGGGTCTAAACACTTGAAATTTTAGATGTAGGTTACTTGGACATGGATCAAAATTTTTAATTTGATTCGAGTCCAAAACAATAAATGTTAAGGGATCAAAATTGAGGTCAAAGTTAAAAAAGAATTTTACCTCTGTGGTCTCTATCAAATTACTCAGCCACTTTTGGGTGTAAACATTTGAAATTTTACATAAAATGTATACAGGGCAAGCTTTTTAATTGGTTTTTGGCTGCCAGGGGTCAAAGCTCAAAAGATTTTACCTTTGCGGTCTCTAGCAAACTATTCAGCCAATTTTGGGTGTAAATATTTGAAATTTTACAAAAAGGGTATTCAAACATGCAGCATGCTTTTTAATCAGTTTTTGGCTGCTAAGAGGTCACAGTTGAAAGAGTTAATCTTTACAGACTCTACCAAACTCCTCCGCTAATTTTGGGTCTAAACACTTGAAATTTTTCGATGTAGGTTGACATGAGTCAAACTTTTGAATATATATATATATACATATGCACATAAAGTTATGAATAGTACAAGCAAAGCCGGGCTGAACTGCTAGTGGAAAATAAAAATGTGATTCTAAGAATGAAAATAAAAATGGAAACATGAAATAATCACTCAGTTCTTAAATACATATCGCAAGACAGAACAGGTAACCATTTTTTTTTTTTCGAAAATAGCCGACATTTAAACATTTTAAAATTATTAATTTCCAGAACTACTAGTATATTTAGGATCTTTTTTTTTTCTCTATTTCCAACCCGGACTTAGGGTCAATTTTTAACTATACATCATAGGACAGAACGGGTAACCATTTTTTTTGTATTTCCGAAATAGTGGACATTTAAACATTTTTTTTTAAAATCATTTTATTGACAGAACTACTAGTATATTTTAGATTTTATTTACTTATTTATTTTTTGCTCCTATTTCCAACACTGATTTCGGATCAGTTTTTTTTTTCAAGAATATTGCTGTTTCTCTGCTGAAATAATAATAATAATAATAATAATAATAATAATAATAATAATAGGGAGGTGGTGTATTACAAAATAGAATCTTATTTTAATACTTCCGTTTACTGCGTGAGGGAGGGAAGGGCAACATTTTACCATTTTTTTTAAAGCTGAGAACAGCCGGGTGTATCGATTCTTAACTGTCTACATTAACTTTGCTCCTATTTTTACTACTACTACTACTACTACTACTACTAGTAGTAGTAGTAGTAGTAGTTCCTTTTTTAGAGTTATTTCATTTTATTTTTTAGCGTTTGTTTAAGCATTTCTAGGTACGCTGTTGCTACGTTTAAATTGTATTCTCCAGTTTTTAAAAAATTCACAAATACAGTCGTGTATTATCATGTCATTTGGACAAAATCTACCTTTTTTTTTTTATAAAAATACTGTTTATATTTTTACAATTCATTAGACTCAACACTAACTCTAATTACGGCGTGACGGTTGGCGAGAATACCGAGATCGGAATCGAAACCCTCAATTCGGCTTCACTTGAAAATTCGGAGGTGGCAGTCCAGACTCTTATGTAATAATTGTAGAACAGTCACACATGGATACGTTGGACTCGTGTCCGAAAATTACGAAATTTGGAAAATTTGTCTGTATATAAAGTTAAGTGTGTGTTCGTGTGTGTGTGTGTGTGTGTGTGTGTGTGTGTGTGTGTGTGCGTGCACGCGCGTAAATAGATATATAGATATATAAGAAGAAAATATATGGATTTATTAATCAATTTGAAACAAGGGAATACAATATAGTGTGTAGAGGTTATGCCAGGCATTTCGAAGCGTAACTCTTCTCATCTGAACTCAACGGGAAAATATTGTAGTTAGTTGTAGCAATTTGGTAAATTGGATTACTTAAGGGGACTGCTTATCAAGAACTTGTTTACATTTGACTTGAAGATGACCAAATTGTAGTCAGTTCGACAGCAGGAAAACGGAACAGAGTTCCACAGGCATGCAGTTCTAAAAAAGAAGCTTTGTTCATGGAATCTACGTTTAGGTTTAAGCACAGATAAAGAGTTGGGAAAATTATTGATAGTGGTTTCAACTAGACGAGTGTTTGTCGTGAAAATCAGGCAAAGGGGGATCATAGATTGGAACTCAGACGAGCACTTGTCATGAAAATAACAATAAAGTAGAGACAGGCTCACAACATCTTTTCTGTGAGAAAGAGGTTGCAGGGAAGAGAAAAAAATGCATCTTCCACTAGGCTACGAAGTCTATTTTGAACTCTGTCAAGGCAAGATAAGCTGTTTCTAGCAGCTCCTGTTCAGATGTGGTGACAGTACTCCATCCTTGGACGTACTTGTCTCTTATACAGGTTGAGGATTGCATCAGCAGTGACAAGCAGAATATCTGTCTGAAGACGGATATCAGTAATAATTATAGGGCAATTTTTAAATTTTAATGTTTTGATTAGGGCGGGGCTACAGATCCGATGGCACCATCTAAATTGTAAAGTTTACAAAAAATAAAATAACGTCCCTTACTCTTTTGCTTAAACTACGTATTCGATAATTCAATAAATTTAATATTTTAGAATTTTATCAAGCATATACTTAGTATTAACGCTACCGCTTGCGCACCAATCCTTTAAAAACATGTATTTACGTTACTTTAAAGTTTTTTTTTTTTGTAGGACAGGTTCGAGTTTGAGTAGGTGCACCACCAAAATGTTAAAAGTTTACAAAAATTATCAGCTCATTAGTTTAGCCGTTAATCCTCTACTACAAAATATATTACATAACCTTATATATATATATATATATATATATATATATATATATATATATATATGATGATGATTGCAACGTCTTGTCAGACGAGTGCCACTCCCTCAGACACTTAAAATCCATGAGCCCAAAAATGACTTTTTTTTTTTAATCCTATTGGTGAATTCACACTCAACAGGCATGATACTGAAGACGGTCATTAAGATCTATTATTACATGCTTCCAGCATTTCAAGCCTCCACACGTCACAGGGCCATTTTTATAGACAAATGCCTGAGAGAGTATCTATACACAGATGATGTTACAGAGTCTTAGCTTTGTATGACAGCTAAGTCTCTCTCTTGGTTCAAAATGTTGAGATCCAGCAACAAGCAAGAGCAAGATAGCCAGCAACAAGTTAAACTGCAGACCAGCTTAATGCGGGTACTGGTCTCCCGCTTTATGGTTTTTTTAAATCAGAGATTTCTTTCTCCTAGAAAGGTTGCCTTCAACACGGCTTACGGGAACCCTCTCCACCCCAACACACACATACATACACACAAACACACACATATATATTAGTGATGGCACAATTCCAATATTTTCCCGGTTCCGATACAGTTACTGATTCCATGCTAAATTCCTGATTCCAATACAATTACCAATTCTGATTCCGATTCTTTATAAATCTCTAATTATTTAACTAAAGGATTGTTATTTCCCCCGATTTTCATAAAAAACACATGTTAAATATGCAGATATTTTCATAAACGTCAAAATACACTTGTGTAGGATGATCTATCGATTTTAGCTTTACTGGTAATTCAAAATCAATAAATATTATTTTATCATTATTACCAGCAATGGAAGATTTTGGTTTAAACAAAATCAAATAAAAAAAAAGACAATTAAAAGAATTGTTTTGGCATCGGAAAATAGGTATCATTATTTCGGATTCCGATACCGATTCTGTTACCCCAAATCTTCCGATTTTTCCGATTCCTGATTCTGATTCTGATTAACGGTCTCAACACTAATATATATATATAACTAATATTGTTAAATAGAAATAGACTTATATATAGGGATGAATATCGAGAAAAGGTGGAAGGGGAACAAGTAGGCAAAAGAGAAGAAAGAAGAAGAAAAAGGAAACTGCGGCTAGAAGATGGCCAGTGAGGGTCGGCTAATGCGAAATTTTGCTTTTTCTCCCTAATCCTAAAAAAAGTCAAATTTGTAAAACTAGTACCCTGTACTGATAGCGAGTAGCTGTTTTAGTTATGTGAAATGACAAAATAAATACCTACGTTAGCATTTTCCCTTGCGACTGAGCTTACATATGTGTTAAGTCCATTAGACTGAAACAAACAACTATGTTAAATAAACCAAAATATATTCCTTTCCAGCAGTATTTTTACCATTTAAGCTAAATGCATATGCATATAATTAGTTAATATATAATATTAAATGCATAAATGTATATTTGCGCATGTGTAGAATGATGCGTTTAGTTGACTTACACCTGCCAAATTACCGGTTCAAAGTCAAATTGAATTTGTTCCATGTATCCGAATCTCCTATATATTAGGTTTCAAGTGTATAGACTAAAAATTGACAGAGTAGTTTGGCAGAGACCGTTCTGCATGCAGACAGACAAGGTCATTATCTAAGCAGATAAATATTTCTGTTGGGTTAATTTGAAAAACTGAATAAATATTTATGTTAGTGAGAGAAATAACCCAACTTTACTGCTATTGCTACTACGATTGATGAAAAAGAAGATGAAGAAGAAGAAGAAGAAGAAGAAGAAATCATGTGTCGTCTTGTTTTGATATAAACACCATTAGTAAACAGATTTTTATGTATTACTAACTGGACCTATGCAAATTCCATAGCGGCATCTTCCATATGTAATATATTGGTACGGGACATTCTGCGGACGTTCAGCATGAAAAGACCTTATGATATCATTGTAGCCCTTTTGTTAAAACTGTAAAAGCATTTATCTAAGTAATCTGGTTAATGTAGTGTCAGAATATATCTGATTATTACGGTTTATCTCCAATATCCTATAGGAGTCTGTGACATATTTCCATTATATGGATGCCCAGTGTGAACGGAAACTCCACGATATCATTATATCATCTTTAGACAGAACAGATACTACCATAGCCAGAAGACCAAGAAGGTATATTTTAGTGATTGGATGATCCTATTTATTAAAAAGGAGAATAGAAGGTAATAACATACTACGGACATTGAATTAGCGTATCTGTATACTAATAATTTAATGTTTGTAGTATGTTATCACTAGGACTATGACAACAGCATATTCTTTTCATTGTTTTGGTGCCTGAGCATATATCCGACACAGTCAGACACAGTTAATCAACCGAAAACCACATCACTCTATATAAAAGCATATAAGATATCAACGGATACACACTCGAGAGTCAAAACAATGAAAAGAATATGCGGTTGTCCTAGCCCTAGTTATCACCTTCTATCCTTCTTTTTGATAAATAGGATCCCCTGATCGACTGGAAACCGTGACACACGTACGTTAAAGGTACTACGGCATTGATATATAGATATTTTGAATGCGGATAATTACGCACTCATTCGGCTTGTTTTCCGCTCTCATCTCTGTTCCACTATGACAATAATGGGCAATAGCTCTTTATTATTTTTTTTCTTAGATGAACACAGTATTATTCATAGTTAAGCCTTTCTTAATTTCCTTTCTTTTTAATTTTTTCTTAATTTTATGATCCTTTCTTTTTTTTTTTTTTGTTGAAAATGGGGCATCCTACTGAATGCCACATATTGTCCCACTATTACTGATACTCCAATTGAAAGATCATTTTTTATGATTCCAACCGTCTCTTTAAGCACAATTGCTTGGATTTCTCTTGCACTTTGTTCGCAGGGTACATTGGCCAGGTAGGTTTTAAAATTCTTTTTCATGGGCTCGGTTGCTTCTGTAATTACAGGAGTTATGGAGACCTTTGATAAAAGGAGGAGTAACCTGTAAATTTACCCTTGTCCGTTTGTCCGTTCGTCTGCTCGCACTTTTCTCAATAACTGCGCTTTTGAATTTTTTGAAATTTTGCACAAACATTAAACATGATATGGGTAAAAAGATAACAGAACGGATTTTCTGGGAAACTCTGCCCCCCCCACCTCTAGGGGTGTCTTTCGGATTAAAATGACTAAAATTGACACTGTTGTGCTTATTAAAAAAAAATGATGCCTTGAATTTATATAAAACTTTCTGAAAAATTGTAACTAACTGATTTCTATATAATTTTGTTTGTCTTTACTTCGCGATAACTCTTGGGTGTTCCCCAAGGGCTCTTTTAGGGCTAATAAAAACACTCCCTTTTTGGGACTATTTTACCATATTTGTCCAAAATTTTCTGTGTATGTCTATTTAGTAGTTTTGCGTGGTTCTGAACTCAAATTTAAATATGTTAAGGAATTGGGGACTTTTGGAGCTAAATGGGGTGTGATGATGATGATGATGATGATGATGATGATGATGATGGACTTTCTTTTTGCATGGTACAGAACTTAAATTTACATATGTTAAGGCCTAAAACTGTACCGTTTGTTCATTTTCGCCAGGATTTGACGTCCTCTGGGGACTTTTGACGCTAAATGGGGTCGGGGGTAGTGGGTAGGGGGTAAATTCTGAAGAGTCATTTTTAATTTTTTTATGCCTCTTTCACTGTGCACTAACAGGGAACCATGCATGCTTCACTTTAAAAAAATAATTTCTGATCCTTTTCTTTTTGTTGGAAATGGGTCATCCTACTGAATGCCACATATTGCCCCAATATTACTGATACTCCAATCGAAAGATCTTTTTTAAGATTCTAACTGTCTCTTTAAGCGTAATTGTTTGGCTCTCTCTTGCACTTGGTTCGCCGGGTACATTGACCAGGTAGGTTTTAAAATTCTTTTTCATGGGCTCGGTTGCTCCTATAATTACTGGAGTTAATGGAGACCTTCTTTCTAGTTCTCTTCATGTCGTACCTTAGAGCTTGGTATTCTGTTATCTTTACCCTCTCAACTCCGTTAGGGACACTGAATTCAGTTAGAGTTGTAGTTCTCTCCCTTGTCTCTTATCACTATGCCAGGTTTAACGGTTTTGTTTTCTAAGTAGCTGTAGCAATTGAATCATCGTAAGCTAGTATTTAATCAAAAGGAAATCTCTAATGTGATTCGCAGAAGGCTATGCACTATTCAAGAGTTCGTTAAGTACATTTATATTTGGATTCTGTTTATTCACGGGCTTAGCTGAATATGGCAGACGACGGAATAAGTGAATTATATATGGAAAAGTAGACTGTGTAGCGCCAATCTACAAAAATGTGAAAAGTTTAGTTGTTGCAGATAAAATTGCAATATGCTTAATGGCTCAAGCTGATTAGGAATCAATTAAAAGGAATTCGGGTGCGTTAAGGAAATGCAGCTGATTCTAATGATAAGTGGACACGCATCAATGATTACTTGTTTTTTTTAATAGATGGTGGTATTCAGGTGAGTATCTAGAAGAATCTAGCAGTATAATAAGAAATGCATACTAAAAGAATGCAAAAAAAGAAAGGAATGAAAGAGACTATATGACATTGATAGGAAATGTATATAACCGACGCTACCGAGAGTAAGTACAGGCCAATGAACATGACAGCGTGACATCATTACCAGATCAACATGTAGGTAAAGGCACAAAGGTGCCTAAAGCTTCCGGTGTTCAACCACGTGGACATAAAACTATTTTTCGTTGGTTTATATTTCTAGCTGTTGTAATTATATGTTTTTTATTCTCCCAAAGAGAAAAAACAATTCTCCATTTAGATTATTATTACAATTATCATAATTGCATATTGGGATAATTTTAATCTAACAAAATATAACGGTAAGTGAACTTGTTTTATTTCTATTGAAGGAACTTTTATTTCTATTGAAGGAAGACGAATATTTCATTTCATTTATTTTTTAAATTGCTAAACAAACAATTTTTATATGAGAATATTTTCCAGTCCGTTCTTTTAATAATGAATAAAACTTTTCATTGAGTATTCCCAAATAGTTTAAAGTTAGAAGCATTTTTCACGATAGTTTTTTGTTTTATTTTTGTTGTTTTTTGTTTTGTTTGATTTTTAAAGACGATCGATGAATTCAATATTTTAGCACCGGGCGTAATTTATTTCTTTGAAATATATTTAAAACTTAAAAGATTTTGTTTGTTTTATAACATTTTATCTGTAAATAATTTACATGGCTGAAATGGAAAATGAAATAGAAAATTCTCTCCAGAGACAAACGAATACAAATTCATCTTAAAAATTCATTAACTAATCAATTTTAATTAAAGTTTTGATATGAACTAAAAATAAAGAGTACATTAAATTTTAGTTAACATATTATCTTGTGTTTTATTTTATAAATAAATGTTGTATGCACCATGCTGAAATAATAACGTTATTTAGAAAGCTATTCTTAACAGGAGGAGGGGAGATTTCTAACTATTCTGTACTTTTCACTTAACAATGAAAATAAAAAGATGGCATAAAAATTTAATTTAACTTGAAAATCCTGTCTAAAATATAACACGGTGCGTACACTGCACAAGCACCATTATTATTATTATTATTATTATTATTATTATTATTATTATTATTATTATTATTATTACTACAACAGTAATTAAAAAAAAGCTACTTCACGGGGAATGTGGACCCTGCGTAAACGGGTTTTAATTTAATGGTTGCTCCCTAAAATATGCATACGCCAAAGGTTTTCATTGGTTTATTTAATCACGAAAACTTTTTTGGAAACTATTTGAGGCAAAAAAAAGGCAAAAAATAAAAGCATGAATCAAATTTAGTTAAAGAAATAAAACACAAAAATTTAAAAATAAAATACATGCTCGATTACAAAAAAAGTGTATGAGATATATACGAAGAAAGTGAAAGAAAACCTCAGGGAGCAGCCATTAAATTAAAACCCGTTTACGCAGGGTCCACATTCCCCGTGAAGTGCCCCTCCCCCCCAAAAAAAACTGTAGATGACATCAACTGGCGCCACACCAACTAGTTGTGAAGGGTCAGGGAGGATGGAAAATCCGAGGTGGGAGAGTACTAATAAGACCTCGACTGGTACCTTGGGGAGGCATTTTGTCACCCTAACCCCAGGAAACACCAATGGCCGATGCCAACGAGAAATTGATAGCAAACGGCTGTTGCGATAACGTGCAATCATCTGCACGAGTAGTCAAGAGGTGGAGAACACTGGAAATCTGGGGAGACTTGTTGTCACGTGGTCTCCAGCAAATATCGCAGGTTACTGCCAGTGAGCGATCACTGATGATGGCCTGTGAGACAACTCCTAGTGAGTGAAACAATATTAATAATGTCCCCTCCCAAATTTACCATCATCCTGATTTAATATCGTAGATGTTTACTATATTTTCTTAATTTTTAACCAATGTCCACATTATCGTATGATTGTCTTTTAGTAGTTATGTGAACTTCATTTCCGTATTCATGTATTCTGCACTGAGATGAAAATGAAGACTATAGCAGATTCCTAACCATGTAACTGATGAAGTACGCTACAAAAATTCATCTACCCTTTTCTGCTACAGAGAAAATCTGTAAGATGCCTCGCCCAGTTCTGTGCAGTTCACTCTTCGTGAGTAAAATTTGGGCGAATGGCGATTCTTCCTTTTCCCGTCGTGAATTCATATATAGCACTATTTGTAAAACGTTCGGGTTTTCATGTCTATTCAGGAGGCTATCGCATATCATGAATGCATTTCTCGTGACAGTTCTCGCACAACGAGCTTTGATTTCGCGCTGAAAATGATTATCTGAATCGTCTCATTTCCGCTCGTTTCACCTTTTGGGAGAGTGAGCGGCATAAGAAAA
>NC_136501.1:38565607-38630607 GCF_053919585.1 Euprymna scolopes
GTTTGTCGTTCTGATTGAGGAGGATAAGGTTTTTTGTTATCTGTGTGAATAGTTCTGGGTTGTTTGTGTTGTGTGTAGAGACGTATGCTAAAATTTGTTCTTTGTTGTGTTCTTTTGGGGTTCTTAGTTGGTCTATTGGAATTTTTTCAGCCAGTTCAATACCGTTCTGTATTAGTGGTAGTGGGTATCCTCTTTTCCGCAGTGTTATTTGTAGTTCATTCAGTCTAGTTGAACGAAGGTGTCTGTCTGTTACTATGGTGCAGACTCTACGTGCTAGGGAGTAGGGTATTGATTCTAGACAATTTTCGGATGGTGGCTTTTGAAGTGGAGGTATTGTTGAGTGTCTGTGGGTTTGTGGTAGATGTCTGTGATTATGTTGTTGTTTTTTATTGTTACTAGGATGTCTAGGAAAGGTAGTTCTGTGAGGCTTTGTTCTAGTGTGAAGTTTATTTTTGGGTGTAAATTTTGTAGCAAACTGTGGAGTTCTTTAATATCCCCCATGAGGTTCTCCAGAGGATAAAGCAGTCGTCTAGGTATCTTTTCCAAGATTTTATGAAGAGTGTTTTTATATTGTGCCCGTACTTTTGCTCTATCCTTTTATAAAGGGTCTCTTCTAGGAAGGCGAGTGTAAGGGTGGCATATGTCGGTGCCATTTTGGTACCCATTGCTGTGCCTAGTATTTGGATGTAGTTGCCTTTATTGAATTGGAAGGAGTTGTTATTGAGGATTATTTCGATGCTATCAATCACGAATTGTTTATTGAATCTGGGGTGTAAAGTCTGTGTCTGTTTGTCAATCCAATATGCGATAGCTTCTTTTCCTAGATTTTGTGGGATATTGCTATATAGGCTGCTAACATCGAATGTGGCTAGTATAGTCCCATCGTCTACTGTTTGTGGTAGGGAGCTAAGGAAGTGTGTGTTATCTCTTACAAAACTTCTGACTAGATTGGTGAAGGGCTGTAATAGTATATCTATTAGGTTGCTGAGTCTGCTTGTTGGGCATGATGGTCCTGCTACTATGGGTCTGAATGTGAGGTCGTTGGGGTTTGGGGTGCTTATGTATTCCGACTTTTGTATGTTGATGGCATGTCTTACCTGGTTAGATTTGTGTATTTTGGGTAGCCCATAGAAGGTGTTTGTTTTTGTTGTGAAGTTTGTAAGGAAGTCTTTATATATACATACATACACACACATATATATATATATATAAACATATATATATAAACATATATATATATATAAACATATATATAAACATATATATATATAAACATATATATATATAAACATATATATATATATAAACATATATATATAAACATATATATATATAAACATATATATATATATAAACATATATATATAAACATATATATATATATATATATATATATATATATATATATATATATATATATATATATATATATATATATATATAAACTAGCATTTCAGCCCGGCGTTGCCGCGGTGTTTGGAGGTGTTTGTTGAGCAAAAAAAAAAAAGTGGTAGTAGGAAGGCAGGCTCGAATCCGTACCGCAAAGGAGGAAAAGAACGGAAAAAAGTGACGTCTTTGCTGTTACGACAACCGCCAAACTGGGAGTGACGTAGGTTTTAATTAACGCTAGACAATCGAAAGCAGAGGATGAGTTTCGAAAATATCGGCAAAAAAAGCGACCCCCCTGTAGAAAAGTGCCCAGATGAAGGTGAGGATATTAATGTTTTTAGCCAATTTTTCGTCTGAAAGGTCGAACTTCAGGCAGACATACAAACATACATACATACATATATTCATACATACATTTATATATTGGCAACTCAAATTTTCTACCCAAACCGACTAAAAAGCTTGCCCTATCTCTGAATACAATTTATGTAAAATTTCAAATGTTTAGACCAGAAATTGTCTGAGTAATTTGGGGAGACCAAAGCGGTCAAATTTAAAGAAAATTTGACCCCTATTATGACCCCTTAACATTGATTGTTTTCGGCTTAAATCAAGTTATTACATTAGATCCATGCCTTAGGAACCTATATCCAAAACTTCAAGTATTCAGACTCAAAATTGTCGGGGGAGTTTGGTAGAGTTCTCAAATGTCAAATCGTTGAATTTTGACCCCTTAGCAGCCAAATTTCTGGCCGAAAACGGATTACAAAGATTTCCCCAAATCTAACTACCCTGTATAAATAAATTTCGAGTCTGTAAACTGAAAATTGACAGAGTTATTGTGTAGGAAATCCGTTTTAATATTTTTTTAAATATTGCATGCGCCAACAAAATAAAAAAATAATTGATAAAATAATCAAACAAAGAAATTAAAACATTGTATAGCACGACCACCGATATGTGCACTGTTTGCAAGTATAAGAATTTTTATACAATAATAAAATTTGGTGGGGCAAAAAGATTTGGTCAATATGGCCTTTTTTCCTACTGAAGGCTTTCCTGTAAAGAGTTGGTTCTTAGGGGCATTACCGCAACCCTCCCCATGTTAAGAACAGCTTTCGGAATAAAAACTCCCACCTCCCCATATTAAGAACGGCTTTCGGAATAAACATCCCAACCTCCCCATATTAAGAATGGCTTTCGGAATAAACACATCAAGAACAGCTTTCGGAATAAACATCCCTTGTAGGTAAGTCTTCAGTGGAACAATCAGGCCACATTGACCGAAGATTGAAATAGGTTTCTAATAGAACAGGATATATTGCCCATCACGGTCATATGTCCAAAGTGCCAAACACCGTGTTCTTCTACAGAGAAATGTCGAATGTGCTGCTGCGTAAACTATGTGTTCATTGCGTTACCAAAAAAGAAAAAAAAAAAAAAAAGAAAGAAAAAAAAATAATACGATGGTGTTTCAGTATGAGTGAAAGGAAGGGGGCATTTTTATTTTCGAAATTTAAACTTATTTACTGGAAAATTATATTGTTTCTCAGACATTTCTTGGTCCTAGATATGACCTTAAACTATATTCAGTGGTGAGGCCCCAGCTTGGGGGCTTTGGGGAGTGTGGAGCCCCCCTTTAATTGCCATTGCTCCCAGGTCCATTCTGACCCGGAGTGGTAGTACCTGTTAGGGTCCCAACTATGGGTTAAATAGAAACCGACTTGAAAACAACAAATATATTCTATTAAAAAAAATTTACTTCAAAATCTTTGGATTCGGCATTAAATAACCTGAAAAGGGTTGATACGCCGTAAAACAAAAACAACCAACCAACCAAACATTTTTTAAGTAAAATGTGGGACCATAGCAATTTGAAAAAAAAAAAAGAAGAAAAGAGAGAGATTAAAACGGAACGAAATTTAAATGTCCATTCCATTTTTAAAACAACCCCAAAACAGACCGCTTTCGGCAAGTTTTACCGAAATAACAGCAATCCTACCAAACACGAGTTATTACCAATAATCCAATAATCCAAAAATCAATAATTATTTCTCAACTTTTCATTATAATCGATTATTACAAAACTGATTTTTTATACGGATTTTAAGATACACAAACCTACCCCCCCCAACCTATTAAATCACAAATTATATTTCAATAACAATTCAAAATCAACAGAATCATAAAGCACCAAACGTCATATATAGGGAAAACGAGTTAGTACCGTATGATTCTCGGTGCCTCATATATTCTTTAACAAAAAACCGTAAATGAACTTAGCAGTCTGTATCTAAATAGTAAACATAGTGTTAAATCCAAACAATAACTATTGCAAATCAAAAAGCCGGACGATAAAGTCATTGCTTCTCTTGGCGCTTATTCACTAAGGTACCTGTAAAAGAAACAATTGCTATAATAATTCATCAATGATATATACAAGTATTTTCCTTCATTTAAATCAATTAAAATAATCTATAATATAAATCTCACCTGTCTGTTTAAATGTATGTATGTATGTATGTATGTATGTGTAGGTCAGGTGATGTCATATGCTACTGGTACCATGTAACCGAGTACTACTTGCCTCATGGGCGGGTCACCGGCGACTAAACTGGTTCCCCCACCAGACTTGTTTCGTGAGGAGGGCGGCTAGTATCCCTGAAGGATTAAAAACAAGACCATCCAAAGGGCGAATGAACCCTTTTTCGGGGTCAATGGCCAACTAGCACCGTGTATATTTGTGTGTATGTATATATGTGTTGTGGTGGAGAGGGCTCCCGCAAGTCGTGGTGAAGGCAACTTTTCTAGGAGAAGCAAATCTCTGATTTAAAAAACCATAAAGCGGGAGACCAGTACCCGCATTAAGCTGGTGTGCAGTTTAATTTGTTGCTGGATATTTTGCTCTTGCTTGTTGCTGGATCTCAACATTTTGAACCGAAAGAGAGACTTAGCTGTCGTACAAAGCTAAGACTCTGTAACATCATCTTTGTATAGATATACTCCCTCAGGCATTTGGGCGCATGTACTTTAAGTGTCTGAGGGAGTGGCACTCGTCTGACAAGTAGCAATTATCATGTATCATGTATGTATTTATGTATGTATGTCTGCCTAAAACTTTCGATAAAGGCGACGGACTTTCACGAGATCGGTATCGTTTTAAAGCTCAACCCTTCGTACGACAAATATAGAAAAATTGGCCCAAAACATTAATTCATTCACCCTCAACTGGGCACTTTTCTACAGGGAGGGGTCGCTTTTTTCGCCGATAGTTTTTGCTCCACACCTTCAAACGCCCCGGCAACGCCGGGCACCCAGGTTAGTACTAAATAAGGTGATATTAATTTGCACCCCTGAAATACTTTTTATGATTTTCATGAAAACATGTACATTACAATTGACGGAGTTTTAATGGATTCAGTTCTCGATTTGACTTTTAACAAATTCTATATTGCAAACCTAGAAAGCAAAATATTTAATCTTAATATTCCGTCCGGCCGTAATTGCTTTCTGGAATATATCACACACACACACACACACACACACACACACACACACACACACACACACACACACACACACGCACGCACGCACGCACTATATATATATATATATATATATATATATATATATATATATATATATAGCGTATTTTACAACCGGGCAATGCTGGGCGGCCTGCTAGCATATATATATATATATATATATATATATATATATATATATATATATATACTAGCAGGCCGCCCGGCATTGCCCGGTTGTAAAATACGCTTAAATATGATATTTTAATTATATTATATTGGACCCAATATATAGTAAGGATTTAAAAAGTAAAAAAAAAAAAAAAGATGACTCGTGCACCACCTCCAGCTATGAAGACATGTTTGCTGCAAGGCCAAAAATTAAAACATAAACCAATAGCTATTAGGTTACGCATGCATATTCGTAATGCCCTCGTTCGACCTTCGCCTGGCAAATTCTATTTTTTTGATTTTTACACTTTTGCAGCGATATTCTCCGGCTAAAATTCAAATATAAAGTTTCGCATGGGTTTGAATACCCTATATATTAAGTTTCATGTCTGTAGACCAAAAACTGACAGAGGGGTTTGGTAGACAAAATTAATATATATATATATATATATATATATATATATATATATATATATATATACGCATACATAAATATATATAATATTGGTGCTTGATCATATAAGTGTGTCTGTGTGCGTGTGTTCGTGTGTGGGAGGGTGTGTGAGTGCGTGTATATGTGTGCGCTTCCTTGTATTGGATTGTGAAATGCGTGTTCTGTTTTACAGTTTGAATAGGATTTGTCTAGAATTCATTTCTTGGTTCTCATTGAATTTTGAGTTTTAGATTTTAATTTCTTTCTATTGAGATTTTCGTTTTAGTCTTAGTCTGTTGGGATATTCGTGATATTAATAATTTGATAATTACGTTTGTTGATATTTATCAATAAACGCAAGGTATTTTTTAGTGTTTCTGTTTATTTTTCTCCCCACGTGGGCAGGGTTAGACATAGTGTGGGGCATTCTGAATAGGCACGAGACTAAGAATAAAAATTGTCTCAGTCACGAAGGATTTCTCCTTCACTGACCGAGGGTAGAAGGTGGGTGTAGTTTCAGGACAGATACTACACTGTGATTTTAGGTATTTCTTAGTATTGTTTGTCTCGTATTAAAGCAAGGTTGGTATTGTTCAGTGTATTACATTAGAGACAGGGAGTATTTTATGCCTGTGTGAGTGTGTGGCCGTACGTGCATGTGGCGTTTTAATGTGTCGGTTCTGATTTATGCGTGGAGGTGTATACATTCATATGTACGTGTGTGTGTGTGTGTGTGTGTGTGTGTGTGTGTGTGTGTGTGTGTGTGTGCTTAGCATTTCGTTTGTGTGTAGATCATCATACAAACAAACGAAATGCAAAACACACCCACACACGCACATGCACGCACGCACGCAAACACACACACACACACACACACACACACACACACACACACACACACACACACACACACACACACACACACACACACAAGAGCAAATAGTTAATAAAACATGTTAAAAAAACACTTTGAAAAAGAGTTCTCACGTTTAAATCTAGATATGTCTGCACAATTTTACCGTAAAGAATCATCGGATTTAATGACTAATATAGAACTTATCTAATAGCTAAATGATTTGGTTTCGATTTTAGCTGATGGCACCGAAGTCATTTTTTTTAATCACTACTGTATATTAGGTACAAAATAATAATCAATACAGAATCGGCTGTATAATAATAAATACGAAATTTGCATGAATTAAAATATCATATTTAATAATATTTTACGACCGGGCAACACCGGACGGCATGTTTGTAGCATGATAAAATCCTTTTTTTTTTTACTTCCGTTATGTCGATGTAATTGTTATTCTAACTGATGATAATGACTAAATGCACAAGCTACAAAACCGTTTAAAAATATCTTAAATGCAACGCAGAATTAAATCGTGCAAATCTAATCTCTTCCGCCCAAACTAAAAAGAAATAAAAACAAACAAACTATTCATTGAAGTAAAAAATATATATCAAGTCCATAGTAACGAATTCCATTATTATATTGTTGGTGAACAAATAAAAATGATTCCAAATTGAAAACTTCCACTACAAAAAAAAAAAAAAATCCTCCTCCTCCTCCTCCTCCTCCTCCTCCTCCTCCAACGTCACAACTAAAACTATATTAATCTATATAATTATAAAACTCAAATGACCTTGTAACGATGTATGTAACCCACTTTCCGGTTTACGACATCCGGTTGCGCATGCGTGCATGACCTTCGCACTGAAATATTAACGTTATTATTTCGAAATTATTATTTAACATGGGAAGAGTGGGGTTTAAAATAACTTAAACGTAATACAGAAATGAACGATGTAAAAAAAAAAAAAAAAAAGCAGACAGTATTAACAATTGTTTATTTGGATGATTTAAACGCTCCCCCCCCAAAAAAAAAACAAAAAAACAAAAAAAATAAAAGAACAATTGGGACGCTGAAATATTACCGTTATTATTTCGAAATTATTATTTAACATGGGAAGAGTAGGGGCTAAAATAACTTAAACGTAATACAGAAATGAACGATGTAAAAAAAAAAACAGCATATATATCAAAATTTTAATTTAACTATAATAAGTATTATGGTATATGTTCAATGCACATTTACCTATAAGTATGGCCAACCACTTATAATTCAGTAAGTGTACATTTTTTTTCCAAAAATAATCAATTATAATAAACAGAACGACTCATAGAAATCTATCTATATTCTTTTTTCATTTTAATATACTTTCATAGAAATGTTTCTGTTATGTAAAAAAAAAACTATTTTCTTTACGTCACAAGTGTCATACATGAACTCCATAGCTAATATAATATACTGACCCAACGGGTCACGGGTAGTCTATTATAATCAAATGTATCCACATTCAAAATTAGAAGAAATAGTTATAAAAACATATTATACCCAGATACATATTCCCAATTGACAATAATAATAAAAGTAGTTCCATTATTTACTGTAATAAATTTATGTCCCAAAATCTCATATTAAAAAACAACTCTTCGCTAACCCATAAAACGAGAGAACAAAAAGTTTAAACATCTTTTGTGAGAATATAACTCCCATGATAAAAATAAGGCTTACTGTTACATTAGTTTCACAACCACTACCCTATTGCATCGCCTCACCATGCATTCTGCAAATTCCTCCTCAATTTACCAACATTCATAAAAACATAATTGCCTCAAGCCTCTTATTTAAGACAGTTTAAGAAGTTTATAATACGAAAATAATACATTCTGAAACAAATTAAAAAAAAATTAAAAACTCGAAACTATCTCCATCAAAACTTAATCATCTACAATTAGTAACATTACGCATGAGACTCGTAACAAGATATTTAAAATGATTTATGTAATGCGGTTTTATTGTATGACGCTACTTCTGGTGTCACGGAATTTGAATTGTTAACGGCTTTCCCAGAAAGACCGTTTTTCATGCGCGCGTTTCTCAGCTGTTTTTTTAAATTCTCTTTTTTCTCAAGCTTTTCTTTCATTTAATGTTGTTATCTGAAGATGCTTTGACAAAGAATCGAAAACGTCCGTGATATATATGGGTCATACATTATTGTTTTTCTAACACAATAAAGATCACTAGAAAATTGAAACGATAAAAATAGCCTAGAAGTGATGCTTAGCAATGCTTCCTAAACACATATACACACACCACAATATATATATATATATATATATATATATATATATATATATATATATATATATATATATATATACAGGGCGACCCCCCCCCAAAAAGCGGGCCCTAACTCTAATTAGGCCCCGTTTCTTAGTGTTTTGTCCGAATGCAATGAAACTTTGGTCATAACTTGTTTATTATATTCAAAACATCACATCAAAACACTAGGGTCTTTGGACTTTTTTCTCCGATCTACAGCATATGTTCTAGATGGCCTTCATATAAAGGAACAAACCAAGTTATGTGTTCATCAACGTTTCGTCTTTATTTCGAGACTTTCGAAATAAGGACGAAACGTTAATGAACACAACTTTGTCTCTGTTTATTTCTCTATTTTGTCGGAATACTATTTCTATTATTCTCATTATATATATATATATATATATATATATATATATATATATATATATATATATATATATATATATATATATATATATATATAAGTAGGCTCTCTAGGGTGCAATCTCTAGAGTGCAATGCAGAATAACATATATTTTGGACTAGATTACTGCATGGAGGCATGTGAAGCTTGCTCTCGGGCGATTTCACGGATTTCGATGACAATACGAATATAGGAGTGTGAAATATCCGTTGATCATCATTCAATCCCGGACAAACTCGGGTCTCCCTGCTAGTATATATATATATATATATATATATATATATATATATATATATATATATATATATAGTCATCCACATACAGTACTGTTTCGCTGTTTCACAGCTCATCAGTGTAGCTAGGCAGGCAACTACTTCAAGCCAGGATTGAAACCTGACTGCCTGTACGACAGTCAAGACTCCTAATCATTACGCTATCAGATGCTGTTGAGCTAGTCGTGAGTTTACCGATGTTTTGACATCGTCCGAACTACCTAAACTCGCTTTGTTTACACAAAGAGCGTCGCTTTATACGCTAATGGTAATTCGTGTATTACTTCTCAATATACTCAACTCAAGATGAGGAGCATTATAGGCATCCACATACAGTAATGTTCCGCTGTTTCACAGCTCATCAGTGCGGCTAGACAAACAAATACTCTAAGATTGATATATACATATCTATATAATTTTGTTCCGAATATATATTAGTGCCCCTCCCCCTGGCGAAGCCCGGTCCTAAAATACGTATAAATATGATATTTTAATTCATGCAGATTTCTTATTTATGATTATAGAGTCACTACTCTGTAGATTATTATATTGTACCCAATGTATAGTAGTGATTTCTAAAGTAAAAAAAAAAAAAAAATGGAAGTGGGTGCCATCAACTACAATCAAAGCAAAAACATATAACACTCCAGCCTTTCATGTTACCGTTTGAGCTATTGTTATATAGATTAGAAAACATTGATATTTAACAGAGTTTAGCGTATGAATATATATTTACGGATGCGTACAAGATCATATAAAGTCGACTTACGCCTGCCAAGTTACATTTTTTCTATATTGACCCCTTAGCAGCTATTTTTACCGACTGAAAACCAAATCGAATTTGTTCCACACGTCCGAATCCTCTATATATCAAGTTTAATATCTGTAGACCAACAAAATGACGAAGGAGTTTTGACAGGCAGACGGACAAACAATGTCACTTTAATATATATATATATATATATATATATATATATATATATATGTTTGTGTGTGTGTGTATGTATGTGTATATATATATGCATGTGTGTATATATATGTATGTATGTGTATATATATGTATGTGTGTATATATATATATATATACATATATATATATATCTGTAAGATAGATATCGCATGTGTATGAGTGTGTGTGTGAGAGAGAGAAAGAGAGAGAGAGAGAGAGAGTTTAAAGGAGCGGTTTTATATTTATGTGTTAAAATATAGGTGAATCACTTATATAAGTTGCGTCATTAATTATTAAATTTTAACGTAAGTGCAACACTTCTGGGATTGTCTATAATTTCCTGAAATTAAAAATGTCATCACACTGCGTTTTGTTTCCGATCATCGTTTCGCACGGTTTTCCATTCGTGACGAAGTTTAATTAATTAATTAATTAATTAACCAAGACTCGACACAGTTTAACGCACCATTTCTTACATTATACGAAACCAGGAAATTTAGGTTAAATCCCTTCACTATTTTCATAACATTCTCTGATTGTCAAGTTTTATGCTTCTTTTTTATTTATGTCATTTATTTATTAATCTTATTCGTTCACCCTCCTTCTCTTACGCTGTCAGTGCTACTACTCCTCCCTATTCTTTCCTTCCTCCTACCACTTCCTCTTTCCTATAGCCACCGTCTCTGCAACACTTCTCGTCTACGTTTTTCTTTCCAGCATCTAAAATATTCAATGTGTTTGCAAGGAAGATCACCATAATTTTACACAAGATGAAAAACGGCGAACCTTAAATGTTTTTACAGCAATCCGAAACATATTTCTATGGTTGAAACTGTAAGAAATTAAAACTCACTTGATCCAAGTTATGTGCGTTAGGGAGTACTAATTGTTGTGTGGACAAAGAATGAAACTATTAATGACGGTGGTGGTTGTTTTTGTGTATTTGTCCGTTTGTTTGCTAGACGAGGCAGACTTCTACCCATGAAGATCATGCTTGGAGATTGTATGGTTTGTGTAAAGTCCTTCTCGCTGACCGTAGTTATTCATTAATCTGCAGAAATGCAGGCGTTTACCACTGACAGAAAGAACTGCAAGGCTCTGCGGTTGCATGCGAAGTCGGGGAAGGTTTCGTTCAAAACATAGAAAGGAATAAGACAGAAGCAACATTGCCATTTTCACGCCATTGATTTGCGGTTTCGTGGCTGACACGTTCTTACTTCTTACATCTAAAGAAAAAACATGACCAGAGGATGACGGATCCTGACGCTGACTCCTGGATTTTCATCAGATCCTTTTGGGGTTGCATCATTATTTAAGACCGGTCGTTTTCACCATAAAAAGGGAACTTTTGGATCGGTATGTTTAACAACTGTTGTGTTGCATTTTCATTCATTTACTCGTGGGTTAGGGCGCCTTAACTTGCCGGGCGTGAAATACACTTAATATATTTTAATTCATGCAAACTTCATATTTATTATTATAGAGCCAATTCTCTAATATAAAGTACTGAAATCAAAAGTGAAAAAAAGACTTGGGTGCCATCAGCTAGAATCGAAACCAAAACTTTTAGCGATCCAGCCACGTTTCCTCATTTAACCATATTCTCTACTGTTTGAGCTAACCTGATAGATAAAAAGTTTTCAAATTAAACCACTTCTAGCTATGATTGAATTTGCGCATGCGTAAAACTAATAGAAATATGTTGGCAAGTTGTAATGAACATTCTGCATCTCAACTTGCCGACTTCTGTACACGTTATTCATCCGTCCAAACAAAGATTCTACTCCTCATAAACGATCCTTCGTGTGTGATTACTATTTCCTGTTAATTTCAGTGTTATATGACCAGTAGTTTAACAGTTTATCGGTTAACTATTTTCACACAGACAGAGACACATACATCTACTGTTTTATTTATATAGAAGATTTATGTGTTCTTTCGTTGTGGAGCCAAGTTGGACGGCTTATAATGTAAACTAAAATAGCGTAATTATACCCTGTTTCCATTTGTTAAGTTGTCCAAAGCTACTTTAACACACTCTTTTTGTAGACCAGACCAGATCAGACCAGACCAGACAAGACTCTTTTTGTAGACCAGATCAGACCAGACTCTTTTTGTAGACCAGACCAGACTCTTTTTGTAGACCAGACCAGATCAGACCAGACCAGACAAGACTCTTTTTGTAGACCAGATCAGACCAGACTCTTTTTGTAGACCAGACCAAACTCTTTTTGTAGACCAGACGAGACCAGACTCTTTTTGTAGACCAGATCAGACCAGACTGTTTTTATAGACCAGACCAGACCAGACCCTTTTTGTAGACCAAATAACGATGTACTACGAGTTTCACACCAGTTATAATATAAAAAGCAGCAGCAAATATTTTTTAAAACTACCTACTCTCGATTGGACAATACCTCAAGCAACAATTTATTTCAGCCAATCACAGATGCGAAAATATTTACCTCTGAATTTCGTGCGTGATATAAAACCCCAAACACCAACGCTCTCTTTCTCTTTTCCATATTTTAAAATCAGACTAGACGCACGTGAAAATATCCATAAAAACAGCTTCGGAAATCAGACAGCAATGATCGTGGCAGACGCAACAGGAAAAATTTACAAACTCACTCACAAGTCCACAAAGACTCTCATGCAGACTAAATTCTACTTTTTTCAATCACAAACGTTACAATCGCACACATATTCACGCATACGCTGTCATAACAAAGGACATACATACGCATAGCTAAGTCTACCGAATTTATGCAATGTTGAACGCAAACATATGACGACAGCTGAAATAAACCTGCTTGCTCAACGTCTTCTTATAGATTAAACGCCTTCTCGTTTTGAATCCATAACATTATTCGATTTTCTAATTTTTCTAATCAAACTTATGTAATAATGTTTTCAAAGATGTGACCAAGTGTATCTTTTTATAATCTGCCCTAACCACGCAAAAACACATCAATTCAGACTTAACACCAACCGTCATCGACATCGGACGCATGTACATTTCTTTCTACCCGAGATGTCGACCACTCAGGTTAATACCACCGACAACAAAATGCAGAGAACTCCCCCCTCCCCAAAAACCCCAAAACATTAAGTATTCGTCCATGAATATGTTGTATCAAAGAAAAAAAATGACATTTAAACATTTGGTAAAAAAATTATATAACATTATTCGATTTTTTTAAATTTTTGAGTAAACTTACATGCAAATTCTTTCGAATTTGTGATCAAGTCTTTTAATAATGACTTTAATTTTGGTTTTCCTAAAAAGTTTTCAAGTAAATGTTAGATATCGACCAGACAACGCCGAGTAACCCAGTCGATTATTATTATTAGAAAATTAAACAATTAGATTTTGGAAAATGAGTATTTACAGTTTGGAATGTTTAGTTAGGAATTTAACTCAGAAATAATATAAAGTCGATTTAGGAATTTTAAAGTAGATTGGAATTAGGTAAAGTAAATAAGGGTTTAGTTTACGTGAGCGACACGTGATTTGATCGGCTTTGCTGACGTGATAGTTAGCAAAGATCAAACTAAGGAGTTGGCGAGAAACGCGTTAGTGAACAGACGTGTGGACGACTCTTGGAAGTAAAAAGACAACGAGTGAAAAATTTAGAAAGAGACTCAGCTCCGACAACGGAATCCATAAGACGAATAAAACCCATTTAAAATATAATTCTTTGTTATGGCGTTCTCTTAGAGTTTGGACCAATAAGAAGGTATGTGGTTCCTTTAGTTTGAGATAAGCAGACATATTGTTATCGTTTGATTGTAAAAAGCTATGAAAGTTTGTGTCACGTTTGTTAACTACGTGTAAAAAAAAAAAAGCAGCAACACACACAATGAAAATTTTACATACATACAACAACAGAGGAACACTTTAACCACTAGACGACACACGGTATATATCACAACGTTAAAGAGAATCAGTTAAATAGACGCTATTTATATACACTCACCGGTCCTGTGCACTTCGAGGTCCACTCCCCTAAACCGTTTCATTCTCACTCTTTGAGAAAGAGTAAGTTTATTGCTAATTGCCTGAGGCGCCTCTACAAGGAAATGCAGACACGATTGCCTAGGCATTTATTATTTTTTTTTTTTTTTTGTAGGCTAAAGTATTTTTCTTCAGGGGGCTGATTTTTCAAATCTCACTTTCCTGACATTATGTCACACCTTGTCGTGGGAAGGGCGTACACATTAACCCCGTTAGTATTCTTCGGTACGGACAATTGTTAATAAATCGATCCCTACTCTAAGAGAGAAGGTAACGCATGGGAGAGTGGAGTTCCTAAGCTTAATAGGACTATACATTTCCCTGAAAGGACCAGCTGATGCCACAGCCATATGCCCTATGCCAGACTGGTAGTTGGAGCACCAAAACAGGCAGTATTTCTGGAAGCTACAAACCAACCGAACCAACCCTTATTCTACAGGCCATATAGCGGGTGATGTTTTCGACGTAGTCTCCGATGCCTCCGTTCACTCTCGAAAGACAAAGGATACACCCTGTACAGGCAACTGCACATGTAATTGTGAGGCAAGGATTGCGCAATCCTTATCCACACCTCTCCTTAATCGGCATTGTTTTAAGTCCAGTGGCAAGGAGAAGTCCAGGACGACTGGGAACAACGCCGAGATAAGCGAAAAGTACATACAACACCTGGAAGTCCCAAGTGGTCACCCATTTAATACTGCCCAAGTTAGACGTTGCTTAACTTCGGTGATCTAGCGGAAACCGGTGTGTGAATGTGATTATGCTGTATATTATTATTTAATTCGACGTGGTCTACTTGTTAGAAAAAGGAGGCAATATTTATTTTGTACTGGCAACGCACGCTACATGACTGGTTATCCCTACACACCGCCATTGAGGAAGTAGATGTACAAATGCGCCATCATCGATCGGGAACGGCCGTGTTTTCACAAGAAAAAAACGTACCCTCGAATCGGAAAGATATCTCATGTGCAAACGGAATCAGTAGCAGCAAAATGATAATTGTATGTGCAAATAAGGGGAGTTAGGAGTTGGTGTATAAAGGCCATGTCTTTTAAATGTCAGCATGCATGCGTTGTATCTACACAAATGAAATTGTGCGACCACTTCTCGTGTGTCACTGTCAGTATATGTTTGTTTCTCGCCACTACGTTACTTACAGATTATTTTTTATTTACTATTAATTGGTTATTTATTAAAAAATAATTTCGTACTTAAAATAACAGAAAACGCAATACTAAAACGAATGTAATATATATATATATATATATATATATATATATATATATATATATATATATATATATAAATATATAAACATTTAAAAAATAATGTTGTGCTTATCGAGAATTAAGTCTATATTAAAAAAAAAAAAAAAAAAAAAAATGATATACGTACCCGTGACGGAAAGCAGATATCGCGTTTCAAAAATTAAGTAAATTAATCAAGTAGCTTTATTTTTAAATAAGAAAAATATGGACGTGCCTTAATGGCGGAAACCTGATAATGGAACATAGTTTTAAAAGCCGGGTTACTATAAATTATTTTTTAATTTCCAATTACTTTTTGATGGCATTTGAAAGATTAAAAGCTAAAATTAGTTTCCAAGAGAGAAAAAAAAAAAAAAAATATATATATTTTTACACGTAAAAAAAAAAAATAAATAAATAAATAAAATATATTTTTACACGTAAAAAAAAAAAATATAATGAAAAACGTTTTCACGGCGATATTCGGAAGCTAACAAGTTCAGCTAAATTTTTTAAGTTAAATAAATTTATTATAAAAACCCTTTGAAAGATAAATATTTGTTTTCTGGAACTATTCCAAAGATAATTAGTCAAGTAAAGTTCTAAGATACTGAATTAAATAATAATTAAAAAAAAAACACTTTGCTTGTACAAAAATAGCTTGATTAGCCCCCAAAAGCGAGAGATTCTGGCTTCGCACAATCAAAACAAACAAAAAGGCGGCGCGCATAAGTTCTACGGAAGCCCAAATTGTCAGAAAGTTAATTGTGTTTTAAAGTTTATGGAAGAATTGAAATATTATTTTGCCTTAATTTCTGTATTTTTGAAGAGTATAAAAATATTCATTAATTTAGGTAAATCTATTTGTTATAATAAAAAGAAAGTGATTATTTAATTAGAATATTTATTTACTTTTTTACATGATGACCAGATTTATTTCCAAACGTGTTGTATCGTAAATAAATCCTTTTTTAAAATAAAGTGTTGTAACTAAATAAATCCGTTTTAAAATAAAGTAAAAGTTCATTTTAAGTGTGAAAAAAGTCAGTTAAAATCACTGATTGCACTGACAATTTATTCATTAAAAAAATACGGAAAAACAATTGATTAATATTAAAGAGAATATGACGGGTAGAATGCAAATCCTCTGTTTCCTTTTTGTTTTGTTTTTTTTTTTGTTACAATTTTGGTCATCCGTATTTGTTTAAATTAATCGTTATTAAAAATAATAACATTTAAAAAAATATTTTTTCTTAGTGATCTTGGATCTCAAATTTTTCATTTTTTTTTTTCAGAATTATAAAAAAATTCTTACGCTGCTGTTTACACCATCATGCGTACAAGAAAAACAATATAATATTACATTTGAATTTTTTGTGAGAATTGTTCTCATTAAAATCACATGAAATATTTTTTTTCTAATTATATTATTTATTTCAGAAAATATTAAATAAACAATGCTTAATTCAATGATAATATCAATAATTCGAGAAATTAATTTTTCTCCGAGTTATATTGATTTCTTTAATATGGATTTACTAGCTTTTTTTTTTACTGTTTCTGAAATATTAAATATATTTTTTATACAAAAAAAGCAAACAGAAATTCATGCGTCATTTTAGTACTTAAAATTGAACTTTAGCAAAGATCTTTTGTTTATATAAAATAATACACTTTGACTAAAATTAAAAAAAAATAATAACTTTAGCAAAGATATTTTTTGTTTATATAAAATAATACACTTTGACTAAAATTAAAAAAAAATAATAACTTTAGCAAAGATATTTTTTGTTTATATAAAATAATACACTTTGACTAAAATTAAAAAAAAATAATAACTTTAGCAAAGATATTTTTTGTTTATATAAAATAATACACTTTGACTAAAATTAAAAAAAAATAATAACTTTAGCAAAGATATTTTTTGTTTATATAAAATAATACACTTTGACTAAAATTAAAAAAAAATAATAATAGATTGATTCTGTGAATGTTAAATAATAAATACTGAAAATTTCATCAAAATTTGTTGATTTTCTAAATTTTGGCGAATTTTTACATGAATGGTGGGGTCGAAATGTTTATGCATTTTAGGGATCGGCCATTCATTTTGCGCGTACCTAAAGCGAATTTGAGGGGTTTCCATGTCCCCATGTTAAGAATGGCATTCTAAAATCTTGCAAGTTTGAATTATTTTGAGCTATCTCTTTGGTTCTGTGAGCCTGTTTTCAAGGTGGCGTCGCGATATCATTGCTTCTATAAAATTTGATTTTCTTTTTTAAATAATAAAACTACTTGATCAATTTACGTGACTTTTGGAATATGATATTTTCTTATCATACAGATTTTTCTTTTTTTTTTAGAACAATTTTATAATAATCAATTTAATAATCTATAATATAAATCTCACCTGTCTGTTTAAAAGTATGTATGTATGTATGTATGTATGTATGTATGTATGTATGTCCAAAACTTTCAACAGAGGCGATGGATTTTTCCCAAGATCGATATCATTTTGAAGCTCGATCATCGGACGATAAATATCGAAAAATTGGCCAAAAGCATTAATTCCTTCATCCTCAACTGGACACTTTTCACTACGGGGAGTTTTTTTTTTTCTTTTTTTTTTTTTCACTGCCATTTTTTGGAAGTCATTCAAACCTCGACCTTACATAAAAGGCACTATTTCGACTGCCCAAGACATTACAACTACGGTAGGCACATCGGTAAGACCGTTTTTTTTTTTTTTGCGCTCACAATCCCCCTCCTTTTTTTTGCCCAACACTTACACACTTGGCCTTTGGGACAAGATCAAAGTGTAGTATCTGTTCTTCAGATGCTGCACTTCAATTTCTTGTTCTCTGTCAGTGGAAGAGAAATCCTTCACGACTGAGACAATTTTTATTTTTGTTCCTTTTATCCACGTTAAAAAAAAACGACCCTGGTGCCTAACTCTGTCCCGTGGGGGAGACATTGTAAATAGGAACACTTACACACACACCTCCACTTTCTTCGCGTCACAGGTTCGAGCCTGCCTGCTTGCTTACTACAACTTTTGTCTTTTTTTTGCTCAACACACACCCCCAAACACCTGGGCAACGCCGAGCACCCAGGCTAGTGACTTAATAAAGAACATTTTTTTTAAGGAACAATTCTGAACAAGCTCCAATAATATGAAATTGAACTCATCAAAATGCTTATCGTTTTTAATAAAGTCACCTAATAACAAATAAATAAATAAATAAATAAACAAATAAAAAAGAGGAAACTCTCGAAATTTTAAAGGAATTTAGAAGCGTTTAAACTGTCGAATATCTAGTGAATCCTAATGCATTAAAAGATCGAAAGTTTTGAAAACTATTTACATCCAAACATTCTATAAAAAGGGATTAAAACATTACCATAACAGCAAACAGCATTGATAACAATTTATTTTAAGTATTTTAACCATCAACCAATATCGTAATTATTAAATTTGTATTTATTTATATAAAATTGTATTCATTAAGAAACGAAATAATTTGACAAAATAGAAAATAGACGGCATGGTTACAAAAAAAAAAAAAAAAAAAAAAGCAACAATTAAAAGGAAAAAAGAAAGAAAAATGAAACAACACCGGAAAGGTAGGTACACTTAGTTGTGAAAATACACGTAAATCGTGTATGAGGAGTTTCTGTAATTATCCCAAGTGCGTGTATATACACACACATGACTGATAGTAAATGGATGAATGTTATCGATGAATGAGTGGCCAAAATAATAGTAGTACAATACTACTACGACTACTATTACTATGACGACTGAGAAAAGGGGAGCTCCCCCCCCCCCCGCAAAGAATCTAGGACGTTTGTACTCTGGACATTTTGGTATTTGGATGATTTTAATCCGTGATATTTTTCAAAGGTGGAGGAGATCTTTGTTTGATTAATTCAATAAAAAAAAAAAAAAAAAAAAAAAACTTAAACTTAAAGATACGATATTATGGTCGCTAATTTAACTTGAAATTCAAAAGTGTTTAATTATTAAAAGTAGTACTTACTTCTTCATTTACCGACCCGCGGTTTTCACGAAGTTTATCGGGTCTACCCGTCCGCTGACAAGAATAACCGGAAGTTGCTAATCGCGGAGCGTTAAACCGCTGTGAGAAAATTAGGTAAAACTTTTCGAGAGCACTCTGTTTTGGCGTTTTTTTTTGTTTTTTTTTGAAAATGGAACGGAAATTTAAATTTCGTTCCGTTTTAATTATTTTTAATTGCGCATGCGCCAACAAAATGAAAACTCATCGTTCACATTCGAAATGTCAACTTTTTTTTTTTTTTTAGGTTTTCTGGTATGCTGACAAGGTTGGTGGTGTTTATTCAAAAAGCCGTTCTTAACATGGGGAGATTTGGGGGGTGTCTTTTGTGGGAACATGAGAATTAGCAGCGAACCGGATGTTAACGTATCCAGCATGAGAGACAAAATGAAATAATCGTCTTTTGCACATGGCTCCACGCATCGCTTCCGCTTGGGAAGAAAAAAATAAGATAACCACAAAATAGTTATCGACCAATGGCAGAGCTCTGCGCCTAAAATAAACACCTCAAATATCACAGTCACTGGGAGCCGGTTTGCCACTATAAAACGAGGGATTTTAGGGAACCAGATGAGGGAGGAGGAAAAAGAAGACAAAGACGCCGGGCTGCTAGCTGCTTATGAACGAAGTCACCCGCTTTCCAGTTACAAGCCAGGACACCCATCGCCGACAGCAGAATGACCAGCCTACCCCTACCACATCCATCGTCCAAAAGATAAGTTATGTTTACGAACATTAATTCCTTGTCAATTCATACATACCTACAAACGTTTTACGAACATTAATTCTTTGTCAATTCATACATACCTACAGACGTTTTACGAACATTAATTCCTTGTCAATTCATACATACCTACAAACATTTTACGAACATTCATTCCTTGTCAATTCATACATACCTACAAACGTTTTACGAACATTCATTCCTTGTCAATTCATACATACCTACAAACGTTTTACGAACATTCATTCCTTGTCAATTCATACATACCTACAAACGTTTTACGAACATTCATTCCTTGTCAATTCATACATACCTACAAACGTTTTACGAACATTCATTCCTTGTCAATTCATACATACCTACAAACATTTTACTAACCTTTATTCCTTGTCAATTCATACATACCTACAAACATTTTACGAAAATTCATTCCTTGTTAAATCGTACATACCTGCAAACATTCTACGAACATTTCACCGTAATACAAACTGTCAAATATCTCCATCGGACAATCCATTCTTCGTTAAATCACATTCCATCCTACGAACACTTTGCCTCTTCTAATACAAGTTGTTAGTAGTAAATAAAATCGGTTCTCAACCTTCAATATTCGTCTGTCTTTAATTATATGGAGTCAGAATCTACACACTTCCAACGTTGTTCATTTCATGTATTCTTTGTTGTGACCTCTATGACGTCCTTTTCCCACCCCTAATCCTTTTATAAAAACTGAGGCCATACTTTTTCAAAAGTCGTTCTTAACGTGTCTATTCTTGTAGAGTTGAATGTAATAATCAAAGAAGAAATTGCCCGCGTGTGTGTGCAACTTACCTTCAGATGGGATCTGAGAGAGAGAGAGAGAGAGAGAGAGAGAGAGAGAGAGAGAGAGAGAGAGAGAGAGAGAGAGATTAAAGATAGCAGTCATGGATTTATAAAGTGGAATCTCACGAGATCTCATCGTCCATTGCAAACGTATGCAAATGAAATGGGGTCAGTTTTCTTATAAAATGCTTGTTGGCAGAGGTGGTTGGCAGGACACGTGCGGGAAGTTGCGAGAGAAAGTTGACAGTGACGAATTATAGCTGAACTTTTGCTTATTGTATTTATTTTATTTTGTTCTGCTGTTTACCAGCCCATTTTACTGCAAGCTATTTAAGCGTAATGGAGGACAAGTTCGACCTTAAATTAATACCAGAATTTGACAGCTTGTCCCCGGTAATTGACTGGGTGGAGAAGGCAGAACTGTGGGCCAGGACCGTGATGAAGAATATGAGATGAGAGAACCGATAGTCGCTGCTGCGCAGTCCACACCAAGTGATAATAGACCATCTCAGGGGCTCAGCCTGCATGGTGAAGTCGTGTGTTATAGGTGCAATGGTCAGGGTCACATTGTGAGGAGCTGCCGGCAGCGACTGACAGCTATTTGCTGCTACCAATGTAATGAGACTGGTCATATGGCCTGGGATTGTGTGAGAAACAGGGTCGGGGACAAGGTGCCAGCGTTGACCTCTTCCCCAAACAGAAATTAGACGAGGCGCATCCGACCATTCAGGTCTATATCAATGAGACATTGTGTTCAGCACTCCTCGACTCGGGGTGCTCTCGCACCATAGTGAGCGTGGACCTCTGCCGCACTTGGAAGAAGAAGACTATTAGAGTAACCACTATCAATGGAGTGACGCGGACATGTTGCGGGGTGGGTGCTGTGAACATACACACAAGAACTGGAAATTTGGCTAACATCAAAGCGCTGGTAGTACTCGAGAAACCACTGAGCTTTGACCTGCTCCTAGGCTATGATGCCATCAGAGCCCTCGGTGGTGCTCACATAAGGAGACGGGGGCAGTACAGTTTCAGGAGAAGGTTCCAGTGTGTACTGTTTTGAAGATTGACTAGCTAGACCTTATTGCCGAATTTGACCAGCAGCAGAAGGATTGGACAGCCGCGTGGAAGTGGTCGGAAAACCAGGAACCAGCCCAACTGCGAAATGGGGTAACAGAGTACCATATGCCCGACTAAATGAGGCCTGCATACGAAGAGGAACTTCGTGATTTGATCAAGGATGGCTGGTTAATTCCCTACCCCTATGAGAAACTTTGACCTCCCAGAAGCCTGATTCCGCTGATGACGGTTGTTCAGCACAACAAGGCAAAAGTGAGGCCAGTGATAGACTATCGTGAACTAAACGCGCATGTTGATGCGTTCATGGCAGATGCTGACGTTTGTGCCAGCAAGCTATGAGATTGGTGCCAGCAGGGTTCCAATGTGTCTCTGCTGGATCTAAGAAAAGCGTATTAGCAGGTCCGAATCAGTGAAACGATGTGGCCATTTCAGATGGTGGTGTTTGCTGGCAGGAGGTACTGCCTTATCACACTAGGCTTCGGGCTGAACGTGGCACTCCAAATAATGAAGACCATTGTTAACGCTGTGGTGTCACAGGAAGAAACAATATAACATGGGACATCGGCGTACCTTGATGACATATATGTGAACAAAGACATTGTGTCATCGTCACATGTGAGGTCCAAACTGGCTGAGTTTGGTTTGACTTGCAAGGACCCAGGAGAATGGCGCCTGTGTCTTGGGCCTGAATGTTCGACAGGAGCGAGGGACTTTGAAATGGAGGTGAAGAACTGCAGTTCCTGAAGCCTGATGTCTTCATGAGGCGAGCAGTATTCTCCCTGTGTGGAAAGCTTGTTGGGCACCTACCAGTATGTGGATGGACTCGTGCGGCAACAGGCATTATAACAAGGAGGGCAAGCGCAGTCACCAAAGGCTGGGATGATGAAACAGCAGACGATCTGTTGGTTTGCATGGTGAAGGACACCATCGCAAGTGTAAAGCAGGATGACCCCACCAAAGGAGACTGGTGCATGCAGGGAGACAAACTGTTGGTGGATGTGAGCTCTCTGGTAATTGGTGTGCTGTTGGAGAAGAATGGGGCTGCGATTGAGGATGCCTGCTGGTTGCGACCGGCAAATGATGCTGCTCATATCAACCTGGCAGAGCTCGATGCGGTGATAAAAAGTATCAACCTGGCACTCGAGTGGAAAGTCAGGAAATTACACATACACACGGATTCGCTATGTGTGTACCACTGGATATTGGACACACTGACAGGCAAGAACGTACTATGCAGTAAGGCAACCAGCGAGATGCTGATCAGATGGATGTTGGAGACTGTAAAAAAGCTAGTAACAGAGTACAACCTGTCTGTGTATGTGGTACTGGTCACTTCAAATTACAACCTTACTGATAGGCTCACTCGGGTGCCACAGAGATGATATGACCCCATGAAGAAAATAGCCAAGCCAGTATCATTATGTGCCGTCTCTATGGAGGTGGCGGATGAAATCAGGAAGATAGACCACCTCAGTAGGCACACCGGAGTGAGACGGACATGTTATTTTGTGCAGTTGTTCAATCCGTTGGTCTCCAAAAGTGCAGTGAAAGCGGTAGTCAAGGAATGCCAAACATGCCAGTCAATCGACCCCGCCCCGGCCAGATGGTCAAGAAAGGTCAGCTGGGAGTAGACAGGACTTGGAGCCGACTGGGTATGGACATAACCCACTATGGCAGCCAGCATTTCTTTTTTCGCTTCATCCGGCATGCTTTGAATCAAACTGTCACATCTACCATATGAAAAGGGGAGTTTTTTCCCAAAATATAATGGATATGGTCACAGACATAAGAAGTAAAACATTTATACTTAATACAATTGAATAAATTTATGTATATATATAGACGTATATGTATGTACTTATTGATTTGTAAATCGCCACTTGTTTTCGTCTTCTTTCACCAACACCGATTATATCTCATTCCTCGCATTGTGATAGCCTTCTAAATCTCTACTACATATCTATCCCACACAATGCTTCAAGCAAACTACATATCAATTTTTAATGAAAGCTCGTTGTATTGTGTAGTGGGCGATGTGACATTTGCCCTTAAGGTTGCACATTAAGGGACCATCCACCATCCAGAGCCTATTGTTGGCACTTTTTTTACAGCCATAAAATATTTCGGTAAAAATGCAGCATCTTTCCACCTTCCAAAAATCCTTTAAAATTACCACAGTATATATTACAAGTTTTCGAGGGTGCTGAAAACGAAAATTCCAGGAAACAAGTAGTTTCCAAGGCATGAAGAAAATATAATTTAAAAAATTGGGGAATCACTTTTCTATATTAATTTAACGTAAAATTAGCACCCACTTTTTGGTTAGCCCAAACTTTTAGGGGTGGTCTTTATTGTGGTCTGGTAGATCAACACAACGAATTTAAAAAACCTGTTTTTCGGTTGTACTGAAAGCGAATATCACATTTAAATTTTCTGCGAATAAGTATTTTTCCGAGTATTAAGCAAAAATATACACGCTTGCACGTACAACAACTTAATATAACATAATGAATTACATTGTTTAATACCCGGGTTAATACTTATTTGCGGAAAATTTAAAGGCAATATTTTTTTCAATACACCCAAAAACCTGTCGAAAACAAGCTTTTAAAGGTAGGTTTTGTGTTGGTCTAATAGGCCACAATTACCAAATGAACACCACTCCTAAAATATAACAGACGTGAAAAGTGGCTATAAAGTGGATGTCCATTTTACATTTAATTTATATAGAAAAGTGATCCCCTATTTTGCGAAACTATATTTTTTTCATATCTTGGTAACTACTCGTTTCCTGGAATTTTAAACGTTATTTTAGTTTTCAGCACCCTCGAAACCTATAATAATGGTAATTTTATGGGATTTTTTTGAATTTTAAAGGATGTTTTTTACAAATGTTTCAATTATAGTTATTTGTTCTCCTAGTTTTGTACAAAATATCTAATACTTCCCAAAAACCTCTGGCTTTGATAGAGGGGAGACTAAAACTTGCCGCTATTGTTTCAAATGATCTGAAATAAAAGCAAGGAGAAACTTTATTCCAAATATTTCTCGTATGTTATATCTCCCCTTTTTGGTTTTCATGCATAAAGTAAATTTCACAGTGTATGAGGATTATTTGATACTGGAGATATTCATAATCGTACCCTATTTCTAAAAAAGGGGAAATATAACATGAGAAATATTTGGAATCAAGTCTCCCTTTGCTGTTATTTCAGATCATTTGAAACCATAGCAGCAAGTTTTAGCTTCCCTTTCATTAAGGCCAGAAGTTTTGGGGAATATATATATATATATATATATATATATATATATATATATATATATATATATATATATATATATATATATATATATATATATCTAATAAGACAACACGAGTATGAAATGAAGACAAAAAACTATATATTGGTAGGTATAGAATGGATCATTTATTTAACAATGGAATACAGGCAAAATTTGGGGGATAGAAGGACATTTCGAAGCCTAATGCTTCTCATCAGAAGAGTAGAGAAGATGCTAGGTAGCATGGCAAAAGATACGGCATCTAGCGTAAGGTTCATTAGGGACGAAAGAGATTAAGAGGAATTATAGAATGTTGGGGGAAGTTTTATTGAATTCTAAATAAATAAGGAGAAGCTTGTTATATATAGTATGATATATAAGATTATATATGGTCTTTAACATAGTATTGAGATTCAGGAGCATATCTATTATGGTTAAATAGGGGGTGTATTGTTGCTGTGTGGTAATTTATTTTAAAGGTTTGTGGGGTGTCTATTTTCTATGTAGTGGGTAATTTTGATTTTGATTGGTGCCACCTAAACGGCAAATGGCGGCTATAAATTCGCTTTTAATTTGAGGAGGGGGTGTAAAACTGAAAGGTAATATGCGGCAATATATTTATAAGTTTCTACTGTTATGATATAGGGAGTATGATCATAAGGGGGCGGTCAGAGAATAGGGTGGCAATGACTATGAGTGCGTTTAACTTGATGCAAAAGGTAAAGTATACATATTGATGTCAAAATGGAGAAGTAAGGAAACCATTACTACTTATGAGAGTGGTAAAAATATACCAAATAATAGTAGGGTAATTATAATAGTCATGAACATTATAATAATAGTAGTAATAATAAAGCTAAAAATAGAAGTAAAATTGGAGATGAAAATAAAGATGAAGTAAAGACAAAATTAAAGGTAAGCATTAAAAATAAACATTAAAGATAATATTACCAATAGTTATGATAGAAGCAGATTCAAAATTAATGTTAATAACAGTGAAATGGAGATAATGGTAGCAGTTATGGTAGCAATGACGGGGATAATAGCGGGGATAATAATAATAACAGCAATTATAATGATCATAATAATAATAATGATAAAAACAATAATAATAACAATAGTAATAGCGTTAAAAAACAATGCAGTAATAATAAAGATGGTAGTAACAATACTTCTACTACTACCTCCAACATCACCACCACTACTACCAATAATAATAATGAAAATTCTGTTAATACTAATTATTAGGGGTGCGAAAAGGGATACAGACAAGTGGGGGAGTCAGAGTAGCAGGAAAAGGGGTTGAGGAGTGAGAGGTAAGTGGTCCCCCGTACAGATTACAGAAAAATAAAGAATATATATATATATATATATATATATATATATATATATATATATATATATACACATATATGTACATGATGATATATGATGATTGCAACGTCTTGTTAGACGAGTGCCACTCCCTCAGACATTTAAAATCCATGAGTCAGTTGGAGAGTGGGAGCTCCTTGGGGGCGAAGGGTAGAAGAGTAGACCATGTAGTTGAAAAGGCTTGAGTTCATGACGTCATCAATCGCGGTTGAAGGATAAAACATTCATCTACTTTTGTAAGTGTTGTCTTTTGTGTCGTCTTTACAACCGAAAAGGTGAATGTGTTTTGTATAATCATCTATAAACGAACTTTTGTATAACCCTTCCAAGTATTATGTGTCCTCCCCCACCATCACCAATAATGTATCTCCCCCTCCTCTGTGTTAAGAACTCTTGCATCAATATCTCCCAGTCTGTATTAATATGAGGTCCCCAATAATTATCCCAGTCTTTTATAAAGATATATCATCACAGTTGTCATGATGTACAACGAACTGTTATAAATGTCCTCCTCCTCCTCCTCCTCCTCCTCCTCCTTATCATCATCATCATCATCATCTGTTCTGAGCCCCGTAAATGTGTCTCTAATATGAACCCCTGACCCGTTACATAAAACTGACACGCTATATATATATATATATATATATATATATATATATATATATATATATATATATATATATATATATATAATTTCACGCGGTTAGTGGCAGCCGAATGGATACGGTCTTTGCTAATCGTGCCAGAAATGTCTCGTGTTGCCGAGTTCGAATCGTTCGAATCGTGACACCCTACACTGAAGAGCACTTTCAGTTGAATTAAAGTAGGTCAATTTAGCTCTTATGCATAGATCATCGTATAACGATTAGATCACAGTCTGACAGACGTAAATAACATTTAAAATTAAAATGTTTAAATTCAACGTTATTTCACGCGGTTAATGGTAGCCGAATATATACGGTCTTTGCTAATCGAGCCAGATATGTCTCGTGTTGCCGAGTTCGAATCGTTCGACTGGTGTTAATTGTGACACCCTGCACCGAAGATTCCCGAAAGGATGAAACACTAGTGCCTGTAGGTATTTAATTATTACAGTAATATATAACTTTCTTCTGCCAAAAAGCAATAACATCTGAAAGTTTTTCCCGTGAAACCTGCTTCAGTAAAAAAAAAAAGTCAGAAATGATACGAAACAAAATAAGAAACTCTAATGAGGAAATGAGTTGATAAACGTTAGAGATATTAATTGAGAGGTACGCGAGAGAAAAAAAAATGCATATTACATAAGAGTTATGGAAATCTTATTGATTTTCTATTTCCAGAGCATAGTCATCAATGCATCATTATTGTCTGGCAACACAAATATGCCCCCCCACCCACACCCCACCGTCCCGACTGCTGGCGCACTCAGGAACGCGTACAATCAACCTGTGTGAAACGCAGCCGATTCTGCAATTAATTCATTTGGTTTTGTTGAGCGCGTCTGACTGTATTAACGGAATGAATTGACGCGAGAAGAAAGGACATTGTCATACTTTTGTGATCCGTTATTCTGAGTGATAAATGCCCTCATTCACGCAGACTACGGCAGGAAAAAGAGTGTATTCACGGAGTTGAAAGTTGAAAACAAGCGTAAGCATCATCAAAGAAGAGGAAGAAAGAAAGAAAGAAGAAAAAAACGGGTGTTTGAAGTCACGTTTTAAAATAAGATTGAAATAGGGGATCATTTTTATTTTATTAAAAAAAAATCCCAGCCAGAAATTCCATTGCTCAAAAAAAGTATTACTACAAGTCTAATGATTTTCTTATATTGTTTGTCACCGTGCACACTTTAAAAAGGGGGGGGGGAATAAAGTACACAAGGGTAAATGATACGAGAATAAATTTTCATATGTGGTAATGCATACAAGCAATTACGGATCTAAATAACTAAGAGAGGGAGGGATATATATATATATATATATATATATATATATATATATATATATATATATATATATATATATATATATATGGAGAGAGAGAAGGAGAGGAAGACAGGAAGGTAGATTTATTTGATCAAACAAAAAAATTCTACGCATACTACAAGACTACTGATTTCGATACAGGAAGAGCGAACAAGGTAAACAAGAGCGAATAATACGAGAATTGAACAGAAGAATGGAATGATGTAAATAACTAATGTTGCAGAGGTGACGGACAACGCCGGGAAAAAATCGAATGCATTGCATACACAAAATTACGGATTCGGGTAAAACCAAATGTTAATCGGATTTCTGAACGATGACGTCAACCCTACATTCCGATGGAAGAATCAAGGAGAGCATATATTTTAATTGGATTGGAATTGCTACAAGTGTAAAGCAAGAAACCAATCGAAATTGGAAACCGAATGTCAAAATAAATGAACAGATTCCGATCAAAGAATGTGGTTGATGTAAATAGGGGACATAAGCAAAATCAGTCAGTCAGAGCAAGAGGAGAAAACAGCAGTTACAATTCTACCGTCGCTGCACCAACTGACCACATCAGTCCATGTACCAATCCTAACTCTCTCTTGTCATGCTTTCGATATAATGTTTATAACAAGTGTCCGTTTGTTTGACTACAAAAAAAAACTATCAGCGTGTATATATACTATTGGCATGCATTTTGTAAAAAGTGCAAAACATAAATTATATATACGATAATATAACACATAGAGAGAGGAGGGGGGAAAGATAGATACTATTGGCAATTAGAAATTCTATATAGTTTTCTTACAGTGTATCTGATGGCGATGTCACTTAAATTTTGTTATCATTTTAAAGATTTTACCGATAATGGAAGAGTTCTAGTTATTTACTAGTTTAGAACGTCGAATGAATCACATACATACATCCATCCATCCATCCATCCATCCATCCATACATACATACATGTATGTGTGTGTGTGTGTGTAGTTGCTAAAAAGTAAGTTTTTCTCAGGTGAAAAATAATGTCTTGTTCTTTGGATGTTCATATTGGCAAATATATTTTTATATTTACTTTTTCCATAAGCATCCTGCACGCGTTTCGTTGCACATTTAGCCGATGTTGCCATCACACAAATTATATATATATATATATATATATATATATATATCGCCAATCTTTCACGAGAAACACCCGTCTGGCTAAAACTACTGTCAATAATTTTCCCTACTCTTTATCTGTGCCTAAATCCAAACGTAGATTCCATGAGCAGAGCTTCTTTCTCAGAAGTGCACGATTGTGGAACTCTCTTCCGTTCGCCTGTTTCCCACCTGACTACAACTTGGATGTCTTCAAATCCAACATAAACAAATTCCTGATAAACCGCCCCCTTTAGTAAGACACTCTATCAAATCTCCAATACTAATGATTACTACAATACTATCTCATTGATTACTGTACGCGCAATAACCCATATCCCTGAGTGGCCACCGGGCCTTGATAAGTGGTGACCCCATGTAAATATATATATACATATATATATATATATATATATACAGATTATATATATATATATATATATATATATATATATATATACAGATTATATATATATATATATATATATATATATATATATATATATATATATATATATATATATATATATATACTCGTTTTTGCCTCGGAAGAAAATGTAATATCTGCTTTAGTACAGCATGTTATCTTATCGTACTTAGGTCAGTTCAGAAGAACTCCTAGACTGAGACAAATTTTGTACTTTAGACCTCACATTTCATTGACGATGTTTCTAACAAAGGGAGAATGTTGCTCTAACACTTGTCGTTGGCTTACTTTTGACCTTGAATATATATTTTAGCCCTTTACATCAAGTAACTTCATGCCTTGTCTGGAGCGATTTTTATTAAAAACTCCTTGATTCTTTCGTGGCATGCAATCAAACAGCTTCGGGCATCACCAGTGCATCACCAGTAAATCACCAGGCCGATGCACTCCACTGCTGCCAGGGTTCTATGCATGAGTTGAATGCAATTTATCAACTATGGGCAATTCATTTACAAAATATACGCCTGTATGTATCGTGATTGCGATCCAGTAAGGAGAAAGGGAGACTGCGTACAATGGAACTGAATGGATGGATATGAAAGGGGGAAAAACTAATGAATGAACCGAACAAGAGGCATGATGCACAAATATAAATAAACGCAGTCAGATTTAGGGAAACGAAAACGAAAAATAATAAGGAGAAAACACACACACACACACACACACACACACACACACACACACACACACACACACACACACACAAAACAGATAACTGGAAATGACGGAAGAGTAAACTCGAAACAGGAAGAAAACAGGAAAGCAACGAGTGCAAAATTAGAAGGGGGAAAACGCATTAATTGATTAAAAGTTAAGATGAAAAAGAAAGGAGGAGATAACGGAGACGAACGCGCACCTGAGAGAATATGACTCGCGCCGAAATAGACGACGCAACCACACAAGGAAGAAATGCAGTAGTCGTAAACATTAAAAGCTCGTTGTTTTTTTCTCTCTCTCTCTCAGTCTCAAAAGCCAACAGAGTCTAGATCATTCTTGGAATAACCTTTTCCTTGTTTACTAACGGTATGTCTCTGTCTCTGTGCAATTCTAGGTGGTCCAACCACCCAGATTTTGTATTCTCTCTGTGAGAAGGGGTAAGTTAATGCTATTAGCCTGGGGCGCCCCTACTGAGGAATCCTGACGGGTATGCCCAGGCAGTTTTTGCAGGGCAGAGAGTGCCTATCCTCAGGGGTGTTGGCTCTTTAGCCCCACTTTTCAACTCTTGTGTCACATCTTCTCGCTGTGGATATATATATATATATATATATATATATATATATATATATATATACATATATATATATATATAGAGAGAGAGAGAGAGAAAACATTGTAATTTATTTCCTTTTGCGGAGAGCAACCCAAGCGAGGTTGTGTGTATCACAGATTGGTCAATAAGAGACCTGGGCGTAATCAAAGATATATGAAATGCACTTTTATATATTAGTAGTAGATGAAAACTTTGCACTGAAGGAAAAATAAAACCTCTTTTTAACCCAGCAACGAAATAATTTATTTAACTGGAAGAAATCTGGACGGTGCCCAAGTAAAGAAAGAAAATTTGTTGAAGCGGTCACAAGTCGGTCAGGAGTTATCTTCAGGCGAAGGTCGTCAATGCTGGAGCGTCCAGTGAAAAGGGACAGAAGAAGAAATAGAGAAAGAGATATATAAATATATATATATATATATATATATATATATATATATATATATATATATATATATATATATATATATATATATATATATATATAGAGAGAGAGAGAGAGAGAGAGAGAGAGAGAGAGAGAGAGAGAGAGAAGGGATGTCTTTTCCCGTTACTTCCAGTGAACCAAAGGAACTGAAACAGTTCTTTAGAGGACAGACGAAATTAATGCGCCCTACAAGCTGATTGGTCTATGTGTAGCCAAATCGCTCTGCAGGGACATTTATCTGTGAGAGAAAACAAGTTCTGATTTATGACTGCTATAGACCTGACGTTTGAAAAATTATATTCCGACCTTTATGGAATTGCAAAGCAGACAAAGACCTTCCAGGCACCCATAATGTAAGTCATTCTCTCTTCTGCCTCCTGTCATTTGACACTGAGCAAAGCTATCTTTACTTGAAGATATACTGTTTCCAGAAAACTTCAAGTAACTGAACTTCATGAGTTTTTTTTTTTATCCGTTTTTATTCACGGTTTTAACTTCTGGCAATCTACACCCAAGAGTGAAGGGCAATTAAAATTAAAAAAAAACGTATATCATGTGTTATTTATAGAAAGTCCTTATTTTACTTTCTTTGGTGACCGTTTTATTAGATATCATTATAAGAATTAGTGCTACAGTTTTTGCCAAGATAAGCTTCCATATGAACATGTGGAAATGCAAGACTTGAATCCTTCGTTGCCAGTATTGTGGTTCTGCGGCCCGGTAATAATCAAGACAAAAGCAATAGTATAATTAACAAAAAGTATATTAAAAAGTATGGTACAGAGGTACACGTCATGATTCTGGAGACACAACTGCCACGACCCGTTGCCATAATGTTTAGATATAATTGTATCGATGTATATGGATAAGTTTATTCAATCTGGAATTGGGTAAATCAGCCCACCCATAACACAACATTAAAAAAACTTTTTTGATAAAGCAGTGGTGCGTTGAAGATCCATGTTTGCATTTTATTTTACTACAATTAAATGAGAGACGTGTACTTAAGTCGCTCGTATGCAAAATCCTCCCCAACTTGATGATCAAAAGTATAGATAAATAAATAAATAAATAAATAAATAAAAAGAACGGCAATTTGGATTTCGGGTCGTATTTTTTTAAAAATAGAAAAATTTTTTAATAAAGATTTGAATCGCGAATTCTTGTATTTTGAGCGACGCTGAGTTGGTACAATTATATATTAAAAAAAAGTATTAATTTGCTTCCCCACGAAACCAAATGTGACACAAGGTCGTTTTTAATGTGAGGATGAAACCAGCTTCCCTAAAACAAAGACCAAAAAGGGGGCGCTCTGGCAGTATCCAAAAATAGTAATTGTCTCAGTATGAAGGGTTGGGACAATTATAGATAGTGAACGCGCACCTTTAGCATTGATAATACGGAAGGAACCGAATAATATGTTTTGTGTATAAAAAATATAGTAGAATTAATCCTTAATCGACCATAGCTAGATGCATGCAATTAAAGGTAAAATATTGAATACCATTATTCCAATTCACACGCATAATAGAATTATATATATATATATATATATATATATATATATATATATATATATATATATATATATATATATATATATATATATATAAATGTTTAAATTTCAACTGTATCTCTCGTGGTTGACGGTAGCTGAATGGTTCGGGTCCTTACTAATGAAGCCAGACATGACTTCTGTCGCCGGAGTTCGAATCTCTCGATTGGCGTTAAACGTGACATCCTGCACTGATGAGTCCCGAAAGGATGAAACGCTAGTGTCTGTAGGTATTTAATAATTATTATAGTAAATAATATATATATATAATTATTTTACTATAATAATTAAATACCTACAGACACTAGTGTTTCATCCTTTCGGTAATCTTCAGTGCAGGGTGTGACGATTAACACCAGTCGACAGATTCGAACTCGGCAACACGAGCCATCTCTGATTCGATTAGCATATATATATATATATATATATATATATATATATATATATATATATATATATATATATATATATATATAGGGTGTCCTAAAAAAGTCACTGAAGGGTTTTAAATCTTTGTCTTTTTACCATAAATGATTTTCTTTCTATTTCAGGTATTTTACAGATAATATTTTGAAAATGAAATATGCATAAGTATAGCATAAAACAACGTACGCAAGTTGTAAAATTGTTTTATCAAAATCACGTGTCAATTGTGTTGACTCCAAAAGCTTATCGACGGCATTTTCAAGTAAGAGAAGCCCAAGTGAAACCACAATTCGAAACAAACCCCAAACCCTGCAAGAATTGAAGGAAAGCACCAGGAACGAAAAAAAGGGATTTAAATCGCGATCCAGAGATTCTGCATTCTGTCATGAATAATGTTTTGGAAAGAACCCGAATATGCGAAACTGAAAATGGGCGATATTTAAAAGACATTATTTTTCTTCAAGATTGTTTAAATTTTGCATTTAAAAACAAAATTCACAATGTCTTAGACTGTGTTCAAATTACAGAAATATATCCTCAAAAATAAGGAATCTATTTAAGTTGAAAACACTTCAGTGACTTTTTGGACACCCTATATAAAAGAATTTAAGCTGTATCTCCGCAAAAATGTGGTCTATGCATTAAAATTCAGAACATGCTACAACTCCTTTAAAGGTACTACCAAGACAGTAGCCAATAGCGTCTTCCTTCACAAAACCAATATATAACTTCCATACAACAGAAAACTATTTATTTCACAACATACCAATGCAACAAAGGTAGAATTAAAATCATGCCGGTTTATCAGACGGAAAGATTACTTCTGCCTAAAAATGCAACTTTACAATTAAATTCACGCCAGCATTGAAAAAATCATGACGCAACACATATGGACGCTCGATATACAAAGCACATATATATACCCATGTGAAAATGGGTATGAGTGTGTGTGTGTAAGCACACACACACATACATATATATGTGTATATATATCTTTAGGTATTCGTGGGAGGCGTATACATGCACAAAGGTATATACATTTGTACATATTGGCAACTATACGTATAGATGTAATAGACCACCTTATACCTATGCATATAGTGTAACTAGAACACAACTAGACAATGCACAATGAACACGCCCAAGTTACAAATACACCTATACTGCACCCACGCACACAAAGTAAACGAGATACACTCCCGTCACACACATCTTCACACGCCTAAAAATGATAACAGGACATAAATAACTACTAAATATAGCAATGACTCAAAATAAATGAGAATGACAAACACAGAGACAGACAAGGGATGACGAATATCTATCTATATAAATTCGTATTCCTGTTTGTTTGTTTGTTCACAATTTGATTAATATATACAAAAGTTTCCTTACTTTACTATTTAATTTATTTCAATATATAGTACGATTCTTGCAAAATATGCAATGAAGAGCTCATGTCATTTGCATATTACATTAAGAAAAATCGAATTTATTAAATAGCGGTATCTTAATTAATGTTTCTAGCGTATCTTTACGATGTGACCCAGCGTCGTTTAACACCTAAAAAAATAAAGATGTATTGCCCCCCTCTAAATTCTACAACTTACACTTTTCTTTCTTTTTTCTCGTTAATCTCATCGATTACAAACTTTTCTTTCTAATTAAAAAACGTACATTTTTATGACGTGACCCAACGTCTTTTAACCGCTAAAAATATGAAGACCTACTTTTTTGGACCTAGTACCTTTAAAAACCCTTTAATATGAAAGAAGAAGTTTTGAAAAAAAACAAAAGAAAATTACCATTTTAAAGTGGAGGATCACTTTTCTGTATAAATTTAATGTAAAATGAGCACCCACTTTTTGTCCACAAAGTGTTCAACGAGACATCTCTAGCATTTTTTCAAGTTTGGCGATCAAGGGGGGAGGGACAAAACATGACAAATACAATTTTTTGTTTTTTTGCGGAGGGGGGATTACATTTGGAACATAATAACGATAAATTTAATTAATTTTATGAGATCATTCTGTACTTTCACCTAACAATTTTATAAACAAAACGAACCCGAAAACATGACATTCAATTTTTTGGGAGAGGGAGGATTACATTAGAAACATAAAATGATGAAAAATTTCATTTAATTGTTTTTGGGATTAAATTTTGGTAGATCTTCATTTTTTAGGGTGCTACCTACTTGGTTGTATTTTTTTGGGGGGGGGGGCAATCGAACGGGCATTCGCTGCTATTTTTATTGACACAAAAGTTGTAATGATTTATTTTTAATTGTTTGCGTTTGTGTATGTTTCTCTCTCTCTCTCTCTCTCTCTCTCTCACACACACTTCGTCTTCCTTACTCTAAAGAGTATTACTAAAAAAGAAAATGGCGTCTGGCTGTTTTTTTTTGTAAAAACTTCGATCGTTAATATTTTTTGTAAGCGTATTTTTTTTTTACTTCACATTTTTGCCTTGTTATTTTTCGTTTAACTATTGTATCTAACTATTTGTGACGTGCTAATAACTTTGGTAACGTTGTCATAGCGTAGAAGTTCATAGTTTAGCTTGTGTGAGGGTTATTTTTTTATCGATAACAGCAATGTTTTTTAAATTCAAACTGCCATTAGAGCTTGCTGACGTCAAGATCACGTAACATGACAGCGGGTTTTAAATACAAGTTGACCCAAAATAATTGGCCCCGTGTATACTTTATGTAGAAGAGTTGGCGCCCGTATTTTTTGGGGCAGTTATAAATCGATTTAAAAATATGTAATGTTTAACATTAAAATGTCACCCCCCCCCTGCAGAAAATCGATCAGTTGACGCATTTCTGATGATCCTTTTGGGCTAATTTTTCGATATTTGTCGTCCGGAGGGTGGGGCTTTAATATGATACCAAGTTTATAAATTTTTGTTCCGTCTGTCAAAAATTTTTACCAGGCATACAAACATACATACATACATACATACATACATTTTCGCTTGTATATATATATATATAGATTGTGTTTCTTAATCGCTCACCGATTGAGCAAGTAGTGTTTGTTGTAAAACGCATATGCTTTACCGTGTGTGTCTATGTGCATCTCTTCGTTTGACGTTGCTTGTTGAATGTTTGTTTGTAAAAACCCTACACCTACGGAGAATTTCAGGGGGAGGGCAGCATCGCAGGTTAGCAGTAGTGTTGGGACGTTTGAGAAAATATATGTAAATTTAACGTGCAAATTTAACGGGGAAATAACTTTATAGTTAAATATAGTGCTTTATAGAGAATCGGAATCGGTAATTGTATTGGAATCGGGAAAATGATTGGAATCGTTCCATCACTAATTAGCAGACTCAAATTTGATTCAGGCTCACAAGAAGAAGAAGAAGAAGAAGAAGAAGAAAAGCAACAACAACAACAACAACAACAACAACAACAACAACAACAACAACAACAACAAAAGTGTGCATCGCCTATCGCCATTGAAAAGTCATGTTGAATTTTCTCTTCGCTAGCGTTTGTCTTAAATACTATTATATTTACGCGAAGACTATCGTGTTAGTATCAGTCATTATTATTGTTTGTATGAATGTAGATTTTGAGTTAAGCATTTTTTTGAAGGAGGCGCGAATACAATTCTGATACATAATAAAAGGATTCGCAGGTTAAAAAAAAGGGTTATAAACACCGGCTTGGTTGGATGACAAACAAATACACATACTCAAACGCGTCAACGTACACGCATGAAACTTTAAATATAAAACACTGTAAATGAATATTTTCAAATCAATAAACGTAGACCAGTAAAACGATTTAAGAAGCTGAGAGAGTGTTGACTTTGATAATTTTGCCAGTGTTGTTACCGTGTAGAGTTTGACTAGAAGTATATGGAGAGTCTTGGAGTCTTGGCAAGGCTTAATTTCGCTGACCCCCCCCCCCCCCAAAAAAAAATAGCAATTATCACCGAGAACATAGCTGATACGAGAACACAAACTGAATTTATGAAAAAAAGCTGAGACTCGTGTCATTCAGATTCCAGGGGGAAATCATTTATTTTTACTCGTGAGCGATCACTGCTAATAATTATTGTAAGATCTAGTGAGTTAATAATAGTCCATAAATCATTGTGCACTGAATGGATGCTATGAGAGATTTTAAATAATAGTCTTTTTGCTCAAACACTGGAAGAAAGATACTGTTTTATAGAATCAGATATGTATTTATAAATAGTGACTTTTCTAAATATTATTTTCAGAATTTAATTAGAAGATTAAGCAGTTTTGGATCTGAATAATAAGTGAAATCGAAGTCAAATTCTGATTGAAATGAAAAAATACAAGTTAAATCTAAAGATAAAAATTCACGATTAAACGTTCGTATTATTTCATAACCAATAATGAATCTACGTGCATATCTAGGGACTGTTTTTGTAAATGAAATATTTGTAGTGTCACTGTTAGATGCGACAACAATACGGCTACAACAAGACGCCATTGCGATTTTGAATACATGCTTAGTTTCTAAGCTAAGTGTTGATTGTTACAAATATTCATCTTCCTTTCTGGCTTGTTGATAAAAAGAGATTGCTGGCTGAACTCGCTCTCTTTTTCTGGTCAGGAGATCAAAAAGAAATGACTCATTCTACGGCACTTCTTCCAACCTCCAATGTTCTCCCTTGGGATGCAAGTGAAACCCTCCGGTCTATCCGATTCTGGGGGTCTAAAAAGAAGTTCAATGGATTAAACATGGCTACTACAGTAGCAAACACACGGATTTTCACACACACACACACACACACACACACACACACACACACACTCACACACACACACACACACACACGGCGTTGGCCTCTTATTACACTTATTCAAGAACAATGCTAATGATTACTACAATACTATCTCATTGATTACTGTACACGCAATAACCCTAATCCCTGAGTGGCTTTCGGGCCTTGATAAGTGGTGACCCCCATGTAAAAAAAAAAAAAAATTACAGCTAACTGAATTAGTATTTTATGATATTATATTTTGTATGGATATAATAATACGAAATGCCTTTTGATGAGTGTAATTTAATTAGTAAAACAATTTTTGTAAATAAGTTATTTATTTTAAATAGGGTTCTTAATATCAGAAATAAATCATTGAAACGACTGACTTTTTTTATAAGAAGCCGCAATGCACTATTAATATATTGATGAAATCACAGAAATTTTCTGTTAAGCTTACTTGTGACGGTTTATTGTGACATGCCAATATAATAGGCGTCATTTTTTGTGTATGTGTGTAAGTTTATGAACTTAGCGTAAAAGCACTGAAATGATTAATAGGAAGCACAGCGGCAACAGATAATTTTGTTATATTTTCATATCGACGATAGGAATCATGGGGGTTGCTTACGGTGAAGCGAATCTGAACTAGAGACGAACGCCTTTGTGCACCGTCAGTAACTGTCAAACGGCAAATGTCACAGAATAAAAAAGCAGATTGATGAAAAAACATAATAAGCATTCTAGATTAATTACTACGTATTTTAAACGAAGTCAACGTCGCTTTTTCTCATAATAATTACCAAAGATATTATCGTAATAAGAAGGTGTAAGAATTCGTAAGCACCAATAACATTAGGATACAGTATATTACGTATACGCAGAAAACAACGGTGTCGAGTGTTAATATTCGAGGAAATTAGAATTGATTTAAAATCACCAAAAGCAGAAATTAGTATTCAACAAGTTTAATCTGTTAATCTGTTATTTCTGTAAGCGAGCATGTGAAAGAAATAATCTGAAGTAGCCAATCAAAATGCGTTTGAGATAAGAAAATGAGTACCTATAAGTAGCATCACATTTAAGGTTGAAAATGTAGAATATCTAACATACAATAGCAAACTCGAAATATAAAATAATAGTTCTACTAATCTTTCCTTATGGCTTACTTGTCAGAAAAATAATTCCATACTATATATATATATATATATATATATATATATATATATATATATATATATATATATATATATATATAATCTACCCTAAAATGTTTGAAAGTCGATGAAACAGGCGATGACTGTTCTACTTTCTTATCCGTTATTTCGCACGTTTAAACTAAAATTGCATAACGATAACACTCGCACACACATACACACACACACGCACACATACATTGATATATGTATAACTAAAAATTAAAAAAATATAATAGAAATTATGTTAATAAAAATTAATATTTATATTAACAAAGATAAAGAAACTCCAATAATATAAAGGCAAAATAAATAAATAAATAAATAAAAATAAATAAATTTTAATAAATTCACTACTCCCATGCTATTTTCTCACCGACAGTTAGTTTGGATATTGTTTTTCTTACATGGGTCGTCTAAATGTCTGCACGTACATAAAAAAAAAAAAAACCCACCGTATAAAAACAACACTAGCGAATAAATACTGGGAACTCAAAGAAAGCGGACATTCGCCGGTAGTCGAATGGAAAATAATGAGACAAGCTACCACGTGCAGACATTTAGATGACCCATGTAAATTATACCTCCATGAAAAATTTGCTATCCTGTACTTTAAAGAACCTCAAAATCTATTAAACTGTAGACGAGAAATAGCAAACAACTGTATTCACAAAATAAAAGTTACTCTAGGATAGCGATACAAAATAGCTTTAAAACTAACAATAACAATAGAAAACAAACAAATAAATAAATTAAATAAACAGGAATATACATAAACGATCACACATATATGTATATATATATATATATGTATATATATGTGCATGTGTGTGTACACATAGGTATATTTATATATATATATATAAAAAGGAAGGAAAACGTCTACCTTAAACCACTAACCTAGTTCTAAAACAGATCCTTTGTTCGATAAAATGCATGCCCATTGGCTGATAGGAAGGGGCGCGGTGGATACTAGAAAGCTGATTGGCTAACTAGAAATTCTCAACATATATAAAAACAAGAAGCAACCACAGAATTCGTGCATAAGCCTGACGAATCCTATAGTGGATGAAACGCAGAATATTCAGTGTAGCTTAATCGCCATATATATTTTATAAATTACTAACTAGCTCTACCTACGTATTGAGCACTTTTGAAGTAAATACTTAAAGTTTACGCATAAATCTATACTTTCGTATATTAGGTTTATGTGAGTAAATGAAGTAGTTATATATATATATATATATATATATATATATATATGTATATATATATATATATATATCTTGAAACAATGTTAACTAACAATAATCTTATTGATAGTATTCCGAATTTTACTGGGATTATGTAATTGAAAATTCGGTAATCGTTCATACACCAATAAGTTTTAAGTCAAAATGAGATGACTTAAACTTTATATTTCATAATTGAGCATTAATATATTGTTTTAACAAAATCAAGGCATCAAGGAATAGATTGATAGCAACAAATAGTGTATTTCATCGTTAGTTACAATTGTTTTAAGACTATTCGGACAAATTCAAACCTCATGCCGTTTGAAAATTTTCACAAGAACAGCCGTTCGTCAGACGTATTGAATAAAAACATTCTCTATACATAGTACTTGCATGTTTGGTGCTGGCTAGATGTCCATGCAAAGAAACTTCATTGTTTAGAAGACTGCCCTCAATAACAGGTATAGCTGTATTATAGTATAATTATCTATGCAAACATCGTTGGCTATATGTACACACACACTCACACACACTCACGAATATATATATATATATATATATATATATATATATATATATATTTATTTTGTGGACACCCTGTATATATATATATATATATATATATATATATATATATATATATATATATATATATATATATATATATATATATATATATATATATATACAGGGTGTCCACAAAATCTGGCTGAATTATGTAGCCAAACTTTGTGGACACCCCGTAGATTATGTAGCCAGACTTTGTGGGTACCCTGTAGATATGTAGCCAGATTTTGTGAGCACCCTGTAGATATATATATATATATATATATATATATATATATATATATATATATATATATATATATATATATATATATAATCTATCCTAAAATGTTTGAAAGTCGATGAAACAGGCGATGACTGTTCTACTTTCTTATCCGGACTTTGTGGGTACCCTGTAGATTATGCAGCCAGACTTTGTGAGCACCCTGTAGATATGTAGCCAGATTTTGTGGGTACCCTGTAGATACTGCAGCTAGACATTGTGGACACCTGTGTATATATATATATATATATATATATATATATATATATATATATATATATATATATATATATATATATGACATTACGGAGAAGGAACAGGAGGATCATTTCTTCAGTGCTCTTCTGTTTGCAGGTGTCAAGGATGAATTTTTCATGATTACGTACCGCAGGGGCAAGATACCACGCGAGGTTTTCAATCGATATCTTTCGCTGTCTCACTGCTTTAATTAAACGAGAAAGTAGAAAAATGTTTCAAAAAAAAATATGCTGCTTTTTAGATTTTTCTAGTCTGTAAAAATTTGTAAATAATTTCGCCATTCAGCCGGATAAGGCGCGTGAGCAAACTTCTCCTTTGATTTAAAAGCCGCCAACATTTTTTTGTTATTGTTAAAGGATTATTCTAAATCATATCCGGGTGATGAAACTGCGTTTTAGTTACGTTTAGTCTAACAATTACGACATATTCTCTCCGCCCTCTTGAATTTATTTACTTATTTTTTTAAGGACGGGAAATCGGACGTTTTGAATCGTAAACTATATTTCAATTAAAATAAGACGCATGTCTATTACTTCACTTTTCCTTTTATCCGAATAGAGAGTCAGTTTTATTAAAACTTGTCACTGACATACTGGATTTCGTCTTTCTTGACTAATGGCGTAAAATATTTCTAAAGTCTGTATAGGGGGGTTGCGTTTATCCAGCCAAGTAAGTTTTCATAGTTTTCAGTTTTCTAAATTAATGTTTTTTTTTTTTTTTTTTTTTTTTTACACAGTGATCACCACTTATCAAGGCCCGGAAGCCACTCAGGGATAAGGGTTATTGCAAGTACATTACGTTAGTGTGAAGATTTGATGAAGTGTTTACTTAAGGGGGCGGTTCATTAGGAATTTGTTTACGTTGGACTTGAAAACATCCAAGTTGTAGTCCGGTGGGAAGCAGGCAGACGGAACAGAGTTCCACAGGCGTGCAGTTCTAAGAAAGAAGCTTTGTTCATGGAATCCACGTTTTGATTTAGGCACAGATAAAGAGTGGGGAAAATTTTTCACAGTGGATTCAGCTAGACGTGTGTTTTTCGTGAAAGATTGGCAAGGGGGGACCATAGATTGGAGTTCAGACGAGCACCTGCCATGGAAATAACGATAAAACAAGAATAGGCTCGCAACGTCTCTTCTGTGGGAGTGAGGTTGCAGGGTAGAGAAAAGGGCACCCCCCCACTAAGCCACGAAGTCTATTTTGTACTCTGTCAAGGCAGGATAGGCTGTTTTTAGCAGCTCCTGCCCAGATATGGCAGCAGTATTCCATCCTTGGACATACTTGCCTTTTATATAGATAGAGAATTGCATCAGTAGTGAGATATCTTCTGGAGCGGTAGAAGGATCCCACCATCTTTCCAGCGACCTTGGCAACAGACTTGATGTACGTGTTCCATTTCAGATCAGGAGTAAAGGTCAAACCCAGAAGCTTGTCAAAATACGGGGCCTCACCCAGACGAGAGCCATCCATCACAATTGATGCCAGATGGGGATCAGAGCGTTGATGATGTAAGGATAGGAGTTTGGTTTTGGATGCATTAAAGGTAACCAGCCACGTCTTCCCCCACTGAACCACGCGCTCGAGATCAGAGGAGAGAGAACTTTGTCATTTACAGCCTTTGATGTGTTGCCGTAGATGGTCGTGTCATCAGCATGGATGTCAACGAATGATTTAAGTATGTGTTTAGGGAGGTCATTGATGTAGATCAGGAAGAGAGTTGGGTCCAGGATTGACCCCTGAGGGACTCCAGCATTTATATTGCAGGCCTCCGATTTTTGTCCATCGACCACTACTCTTATGAGCCTATCGGAGAGAAATGATTTAATGATTGAGAAAACATTTCCAGTTATACCATAGCTGGAAATCTTGTGAAGTAGACCCTTATGCCATACCTTGTCGAAGGCCTTTGATATGTCAAGAGCAATTACCCTAGAAAGGAAGCCTTTGTCAAGAGATTCACTAATCCTGTGAGATATAACCGTCAGCACATCTGCGGTAGATCTTGTAGAGCGGAAACCATATTGTGTGTCACTAAGAAGGTTGTTTCTGCTGAGGTGGTTGACTATTTCTCTATTTAATATAGATTCCAGCAACTTACTCATAACACACAGGAGACTTATTGGTCTGTACTGAGAGGGAGATGACTTATCACCTAAATTCTTAAATACAGGGCAAACTGATGAGGTCTTCTAGGGAGTCGGAAAGCACTTCTCCTTAAGGCAGCACTTAAATAGTTTCGTAAGTATGGGAGCGAGTTCTGGTTGAAGCTTTTTTAACACTATAATTGGGATGCCATCAGGGCCAGTTGCTTTACTGGAATCTAGGTTCTTGATTAGCTTGGCGACCTCATGCACGGATATTTGTATGTTACCTAGCTTGTTCTGTGTTAAAGGAGGAAATATGGGGAGTTGATGGCCTTCGTCACACAGGGTAGAATTAGCTGCAAAGTTCTTTTCAAATAGTTTGGCCTTGTCTGACGCTGACGAAATGACCTCTAGTCCATTGATAATGGTTGGGATAGAACGCACACTTCTGTTCAGGATCCTATTTGTTATTTGCCAAAACTGGTGGGAACCAAGCCGCTGATCAGCTACCTTGGATTTAACAGACTGGGCATATAGCTCTCTTGCATTTTTTATTACTCTTTTACAGTGGTTGCTGGCAGTCCTGAAAGCAGCTTTAGTCTCAGTGCATCTATTACATTGGTAGCTATGGAAAAAGGGATTTCTGTGCGCGATAGCAGCAACACATTCTGGGGAGAACCATGGATGGCTGTTAGGTTTTTGTTGGAATTTTTTAGATGGTATGAATTGGTCTATGCCTACAATTAACCATTCGGTCAGATCTGATACTATAGAGGACACTTCCTTTTTAAACATGGAGTGCAGAGGTAAATCAGATATGAATGTACAGATGCTATCCCAGTCAGCCATAGAGTATCGGTATACAGTACGGTGGAGGGGTACGTCTGGGGATTGAATATATAGATAGGGTATGTTAACAATCGCCGTGAAAAAAAGTAATAATTCGTTGGGAAAATATTTCATTTTTACTTCAATACCTTTTATTTTCAAAGAAGACTTAATTATCAATTTATTTCTTAGAAATGTTTTAACGTTAAATATCCCGGCCGGTGTTCTAAAAACCATTTGACAGAAGTGGATGCGCTTGAAATGGACACACACGTGGCTAGAAGAAAGCAATATAACATGATTGATTATCAAAAATAAAATAATCGTTATGTGAATACAAGCCTCTGTCCGAAAAACAAAACAAAACAAAACAAAACAAATGTGGTGAATGATCGAAAATAAATAATTATTTATAAAAACACCTGAATTAGCAGCGGCGGTAAGAACATTTAGCCTAATATAATGCCCTTGGAGTATGAATACAGTGACAGTGCAGCCCCCAGTAGACATTTGTTAGGGGGTCACAAATTATTATATAACACCAGAAATTGATATCGCCAGTTTTTTTTTTTTTTTGGCAATTTGTGCCTAAGAAAATTCTTAGTCACTCAGCCACACGCCCTCCCTGACACAGATAATAAAAATATATCACTATATTTTCATTATATATATATATATATATATATATATATATATATATATATATATATATATATATATATATATATATATATATATATATATGCGTGGCTCAGAGCCTAAGAAATGAGGGTGGAAAGTTGTATGTTTTGGTTTCGATTCTAGCTGATAGCACCCAAGTTATATATATATATATATATATATATATATATATATATATATATATATATATACATAAATACATAATATATATATAATATATATATAATATATATATATATTATATATATATAGGTATGTATATGTATATATATATATATATATATATAGGTATGTATATATATATGTATATATATATTTACATATCAAATTTTAGTAATTCAATATATTTAAAGTTTATGATGTGAAATGATTAAATTTGAAATCCCCCAAACATTTATTATTATATGTAAGACAAAGGATACATTTGAAATATATCTTCTTATCCTATAGGATTTCGATGTCTACCATCTCTGCAGAGGATGAAACATTAGCAAATAATTATAATCATTTACACCCTATTTACTAAAACAAGTAAGATATAAGCATTTAAATATCATAGAGTAAGGGAAGTTAATGAAAAGGATATAGAATTTCAAATCCAAATTGCACGGTAAAATCTGAAGTGAAGGTCTTTGGTTTAATTTAGGTAATGGGATCCAATCTGTATTTTGAGTAATCCATGGGACAAGGTAACAGTCCGTAATAGGCATACTTTTCTGATTTCCTCTTTGTTTATATAATGAGTCCGGTAAATAAATTATTATATAGTTTCGGTGGATTTGTTTATTAATAAATATATATATATATATATATATATATATATATATATATATATATATATATATATATATATATATTATATATATATATATATATATATATATATTTATTTAATATTTTTATACAATTAAAATATATGAGTTTCAAATTCCACTCCAAAATAACTTCAATTTGTGAATAAAATAAAATTAAAAAAAAAAACAGTTTCTGTAGACAGGCAAAGCAAATGAAATAAAGAGAACGTATACTAACGTGAAAAATGACATATGAAATAAAGAGAACATGAACTGACGTGAAAAATGACACATGAAATAAAGAGAACTTGAACTGACACGAAAAATTACATACGAAATAAAGAGAACATGAACTGACGTGAAAAATGACATATGAAATAAAGAGAACATGAACTGACGTGAAAAATGACATATGAAATAAAGAGAACATGAACTGACGTGAAAAATTACATACGAAATAAAAAGAACATGAACTGACGTGAAAAATGACATATGAAATAAAGAGAACATGAACTGACGTGAAAAATGACATATGAAATAAAGAGAACATGAACTGACGTGAAAAATGACATATGAAATAAAGAGAACATGAACTGACGTGAAAAATGACATACGAAATAAAGAGAACATGAACTGACGTGAAAAATGACATATGAAATAAAGAGAACATGAACTGACGTGAAAAATGACATATGAAATAAAGAGAACATGAACTGACGTGAAAAATGACATATGAAATAAAGAGAATATGAACTGACGTGAAAAATGACATATGAAATAAAGAGAACATGAACTGACGTGAAAAATGACATATGAAATAAAGAGAACATGAACTGACGTGAAAAATGATATATGAAATAAAGAGAACATGAACTGACGTGAAAAATGACATATGAAATAAAGAGAACATGAACTGACGTGAAAAATGATATATGAAATAAAGAGAACATGAACTGGCGTGAAAAATGACATATGAAATAAAGAGAACATGAACTGACGTGAAAAATGACATATGAAATAAAGAGAACGTATACTGACGTGAAAAATGACATATGAAATAAAGAGAACATGAACTGACGTGAGAAATGACATATGAAATAAAGAGAAAATGAACTGACGTGAAAAATGACATATGAATTAAAGAGAACATGAACTGACGTGAAAAATGACATATGAAATAAACAGAACATGAACTGACGTGAAAACTGACATATGAAATAAAGAGAACATGAACTGACGTGAAAAATGACATACGAAATAAAGAGAACATGAACTGACGTGAAAAATGACATACGAAATAAAGAGAACATGAACTGACGTGAAAAATGACATATGAAATAAAGAGAACATGAACTGACGTGAAAAATGACATATGAAATAAAGAGAACATGAACTGACGTGAAAAATGACATATGAAATAAAGAGAACATGAACTGACGTGAAAAATGACATATGAAATAAAGAGAACGTAAACTGACGTGAAAACTGACATACGAAATAAAGAGAACATGAAATGACGTGAAAAATGACATATGAAATAAAGAGAACATGAACTGACGTGAAAAATAACATACGAAACAAAGAGAACATGAACTGACGTGAAAAATGACATATGAAATAAAGAGAACATGAACTGACGTGAAAAATGACATATGAAATAAAGAGAAAATGAACTGACGTGAAAAATGACATATGAAATAAAGAGAACATGAACTGACGTGAAAAATGACATATGAAATAAAGAGAACATGAACTGACGTGAAAAATGACATATGAAATAAAGAGAACATGAACTGACGTGAAAAATGACATATGAAATAAAGAGAACATGAACTGACGTGAAAAATAACATACGAAACAAAGAGAACATGAACTGACGTGAAAAATGACATATGAAATAAAGAGAGCATGAACTGACGTGAAAAATGACATATGAAATAAAGAGAACGTAAACTGACGTGAAAAATGACATATGAAATAAAGAGAACATGAACTGACGTGAAAAATGACATATGAAATAAAGAGAACATGAACTGACGTGAAAAATGACATATGAAATAAAGAGAACATGAACTGACGTGAAAAATGACATATGAAATAAAGAGAACATGAACTGACGTTAAAAATGACATATGAAATAAAGAGAACATGAACTGACGTGAAAAATGACATATGAAATAAAGAGAACATGAACTGACGTGAAAAATGACATATGAAATAAAGAGAACATGAACTGACGTGAAAAATGACATCTATATATCTATGAAAACAGAGATGTGTGTGCCACAGACGATTTCTGATTGGTTAATCCAATAATCACATCTCCTAAAAAACAATGGTTTCTACGCTCTTACCTTCACCATAAAATATTATGGCTTTATTTATTGTCTATCTTGGAAGGGTTTAATTTTTTAATAATTTGTTATTCACAAATTAAAAAAAATACGAAACTTATATACGAAACTAAACTACACGAAATCAAACGCTCCAACAAACTTAATAGTAGTACTAGCAAGCACACGCGCACACACGCACACACACGCGTTCACTACCGTCACGTTGTTATGGCAACCAAACTCGCTGACTTACATAAACAGTAAACACACACAGTAAATGTGATTTTCTTCATTTTCTCATTTCACTCGTGGTCTTAAATTCATTTCGCGTTTGTATTACTGTACACATAGATTCGAAAAAGTTGTCAAAAACCAAATATATAACAAATACATGTTATCAAAGGCAAGATAAGTTACTTTTCTTCCAAACTGGATATATTTTTCGTGTTTTTATTCAATGTAACATATTTATTCAGCTCGAAAAACGGGGTTGTATTACTGTACACATAGATTCGAAAAAGTTGTCAAAAACCAAATATATAACAAATACATGTTATCAAAGGCAAGATAAGTTACTTTTCTACCAAACTGGATATATTTTTCGTGTTTTTATTCAATGTAACATGTTTATTTAGCTCGAAAACCATACGGTGTTTACCGATGTATTGGAAAATTCAAGATGGCGCCTCACTTCCTCTTTAACACGGTAAGTATGGGAAAAGGTGTTATAAATAAAAAAACTAGAAAAAATACTATTAAAAACCCGCCGAATATATGTCAACCTATGTCACGGTAACATATTGAGTGAGTTTTTAACAGTATTTTATTCAGTTTTTTTTATTTGTAACACCTTTTCCCAAACTTACCGTGTTAAAGAGGGACTAAGACGCCATCTTGAATTTTCCAATACATCGGTAAACACTGTATGGTTTTCGAGCTGAAATAAACATGTTACATTGAATAAAAATACGAAAAATATATCCAGTTTGGTAGAAAAGTAACTTATCTTGCCTTTGATAACATTTATTTGTTATATATTTGTTTTTGGCAACTTTTTCGAATCTATGTGTACAGTAATACAAACCCATTAAAAATATTGTTTTTGATTTTGAAAAAATATTGTGGTTCATTTGTATTTAAAAATATTGTGCTTCATTTTGATTAAAAAATATTTATTTTGATTAAAAAATATTCATTTTGATTTAAAAAAAATATTGTTCATTTCGATTAAAAAACATTCATTTTGATTAAAAAAAAATCATTTTGATTAAAAAAATTGTTTAATTTTAATATTTGTTTATTGTCTTAACTCATATCAAATGTTTTGCTTGTGTTCTGCTTCAAATATTCATATTCTTACATGCATAATTTTCATTTAATTATCTATATATATCTATAAAAGTGAACGTGTCTGTCTGTCTGTCTGTGTGTCTGTCTGTCTGTGTACATTTCCCTACGCAATAACTCTGTCAATTTTCAGTCTATAGACTCGAAATTTGAAATACCGGGTACTGAGATTTGGGAAAATCGATGTGACGGGTGTCAGCCAGAAATTTGGCTGTTAAGGGGTCAAATTTCAACGATTTGATCTTTAAGAACTCTACCAAACTCCTCCGACAATTTTGGGTCTAGACAATTGAAATTTTAGATATAGGTTCCTTGAACCTGGATCTAACTTAATAAAGTGATTTGAGCCCGAAACTATAAATTTTAAGGGGTCATAATAGGGGTAAAAGTTTAAAAAAATTAACCATTTTTTTTTGTTTTTTTGATTTTTTTGCACAGCATACACCTCCAAACACCCGAGCAACGCCGGGCACCCCTGCTAGTATGAAATAAAGAGAACATGAACTGACGTGAAAAATGACATATGAAATAAAGAGAACATGAACTGACGTGAAAAATGACATATGAAATAAAGAGAACATGAACTGACGTGAAAAATGACATATGAAATAAAGAGAACATGAACTGACGTGAAAAATGACATATGAAATAAAGAGAACATGAACTGACGTGAAAAATGACATATGAAATAAAGAGAAAATGAAATGACGTGAAAAATGACATATGAAATAAAGAGAACATGAACTGACGTGAAAAATGACATATGAAATAAAGAGAACATGAACTGACGTGAAAAATGACATATGAAATAAAGAGAACATGAACTGACGTGAAAAATGACATATGAAATAAAGAGAACATGAACTGACGTGAAAAATGACATATGAAATAAAGAGAAAATGAACTGACGTGAAAAATGACATATGAAATAAAGAGAACATGAACTGACGTGAAAAATGACATATGAAATAAAGAGAAAATGAAATGACGTGAAAAATGACATATGAAATAAAGAGAACATGAACTGACGTGAAAAATGACATATGAAATAAAGAGAACATGAACTGACGTGAAAAATGACATATGAAATAAAGAGAACATGAACTGACGTGAAAAATGACATATGAAATAAAGAGAACATGAACTGACGTGAAAAATGACATATGAAATAAAGAGAACATGAACTGACGTGAAAAATGACATATGAAATAAAGAGAACATGAACTGACGTGGAAAATGACACATGAATTAAAGAGAACATGAACTGGCGTGAAAAATGACATATGAAATAAAGAGAACATGAACTGACGTGGAAAATGACATATGAAATAGATAAATAAATAAATAAATAAATAAAAGAAAAAAGAAAAGAAAAGAAAATGCTTATGCATAATAAAATAGCACAAGTGACAAAGAATTCCGAATGAAATCTTATTCTAAAGTTTAAAAGGTGCTGGTGGGAATGGGGAGGAACAAACATAAGGGGTAAAGAAAAAGGAAAAGAAAGGAAGAGAAAATATAGAAAATAAAATAAAAGAAGAAAAGAAAGAAAAGCGAGAGGAAAGAGAAGAAAAGAAAGGACAGTTTTTTTTAATTTGAAATTTAACCATTTCACATCATAAATTTTAAATTTATAGAATTACTAAAACTTGATTTATTTGCTCTATCTTGTATATTGAGGTATTTTTTTTATTTAGATTGGATTCTCCTTATAGAATATTACTGCTAATAATATTTTGTAAGACCTATAATCACAGGTTCCCATATCAGTTGATTTGTTGCATAACTTTATTCCGAAATATATATATATAGTTTGGATCTCACTATGATATATGAGCTTCAATACAATAATCGAAGAAAATTGTGTCGATAATAATATATACGTAATTTGAATGAATTACAATATTATATTTAAGCGTTTCTCGCGACCGAACAAGACCAAACGGCCAGCTAGTATATATATATATATATATATATATATATATATATATATATATATATATATATATATATATATATATATATATATAATTTTCCAGAATTTACTTTTTATGAACCTCTTTTTTAATACAATTTTTTTATCCATTTCAACACAGATTTTCTTGATGAATTATAAATTCAACATTTTTTTCAACCGGCTTCTTCAATGAAAACATTTCGACTACGTTTAGTAGATTACCTGTGACCTATCGCCTTGATAAAACGTGATGGGGTATATTTCACCCACTGTCTTGCATACTCAATGAATAATGCCATCATTTTGTAAAGACACCTATTCGGCACGGTTATCCCCATTTTTTTAATGGACGGCAACATGATTTATAACGTCATTCTTTTGTGACATTATCTAGTGTGAACGAAGTTAAACAAACACAAATCAAGCAAACAAAATCTACGGAGTTTTAGTAGTAGTAGTAGTAGTAGTAGTATTAATAGCGTAACGATTCATAAAACCATACATATGATATCATTTAAATCCAATTTATGCATGTAATATATATATATATATATATATATATATATATATATATATATATATATATATATATATATATATATATATATATCGAGCCAGAGATGTCTCGTGTCGCGGGATTCGAATCGTTCGACTGGTAGTAATCGTGACACCCTGCACTGAAGAATCCCGAAAGGATGAAACACTAGTGTCTGTAGGTATTTAATTATTATAGTAAAAAAATAATTATGACAGCCCCTTTAAGAAATACGTTTCTTATCGTTGAGCACTTTCTGTTGAATTAAAAAGTCGGTCAATTTAGCTCTTATGCGTAGATCATCGTATAACGATTTGATCACTGTCTGTCTGACGTAATGAACATTTAAATTGAAATGTTTAAAATTCAACGCTATTTCACATGATTAATGGTAGCCGAATGGATACGGCCTCCGCTAATCGAGCCAGAGATGTCTCGTGTCGCGGGGTTCGAATCGTTCGACTGGTAGTAATCGTGATACCCCGCACTGAAGAATCCCGAAAGGATGAAACACCAGTGTCTGTAGGTATTTAATTATTATAGTAAAAAATAATTATATATATATTTATATATACAGCGAAACAGTTCTGTATGTGGATGACTATATATATATATATATATATATATATATATATATATATATATAGTCATCGACATACAGTACTATTTCGCTGTTTCACAGCTCATCAGTGCGGCTAGACAGGCAACTACCTCAAGCCAGGATTGAAACCCGACCGTTGGCGGCTGCTTGAACGAGTAGTGAGTTTAACGATGTTTTGATATCGTCCGAAATACCTCCGCTCGATTTGTTTACACAAAGAGCGTATATATATTAGTGTTAGGAAGATTATTCGGAATCGAGAATATCGGAACTTTCGAAAATCTCAGTACCCGTATCAAAATCGGAGAAAATTGTGTCTACTTTTCGATGCCAAGAACAATTCTTGTAATTTTTTTTATTATTTGGTTTGTTTTTGTCTGAAACTTAATTTTCCATTATTTCTTACTAAAGATAAAATGATAAACGTGTATTGGTTTTTAAGCTACAGGCAAAATTAAAATATATAAATTACCGACACAAGTGAATTTTTACGTTCACAGAATTATATCACATAGGTTTTTACGGTAATCTAAAGAAAAAACAACAACTTTATAGCTAAATATTCAGTGATTTTTAAAGAATCGGAATCCGTAATTGTATTGGAATCGGTAATTGTATCGGAATCGGTAAAAATTTTTGAATCCTTCCATCACTAATATGTATTCGTTAAATAGTACAAAGACGAATTGTGTCTGTATATGTTTTCGTTTAACCTTGCTAGATCCTTGATTAATATTCGAATTTCAAACTGGAACTGGCAGATGAAATTGCCGTACTTGTTGGACATCCTAGTACTTAATCAGGCATCTAGAAATGAAAAACGAAAACATATGTAGGCATAAGTCGTCTGTACTATATAACGAAATATGCCCTGAAGAAAATATGCTTCCCATACATACATACATACATACATACATACATACATACATACATACATACATACATGCATACATACATACATACATGCATACATACATACATACATACATACATACATACATACATACATACATACATACACAGGTTATTAGTGATAAGGTACTTAACACCTACACAAGAATTATGACAGTTTTATCGATGATGAATTCGATCATGCATTCATAGACTACAAAGCGCATGCGTACAAAAAACCGTGCCTCCAGTTTTAGCTAGACGCCCCCGCATACACGCACACACTCACACACGCACGCCCGCACACACACAATAATATATGTAAGATGGAACCAAACTGACGCCCACTCAAATGCACTCAGTGACTCGGATGCGTATGCTGAACGTCATTACGTGTACGAATTTAGATGTTAAGCGTGCGCACTAATTAATTTAAAAATCTGAAGGGTATACACTGCGAAAAAATGTCTTGGGTATCTGATTGAGCCACATTCGGCGATGACGCCCGAATTTTGAACATTGTGAAGCGTGGAGATGCCCTTAGCTGCCGTCATTCTCAGATTCATTCTGACCAGGAGTTCGTGGCGTGCAGAAATCTGGTGATGCCTGAGGTCAACTGTTTGATCGCATCACCCAAACACTCACGTATAAGTCCTAGTCCAGCAAAATATCATGAGAAAGTGAGATAGTTTTAATAGGAGTGGATGAGACCCCCCCCCTATTTGGATGCCGAAGGTCACTCAGCATGCCAGTACTCAGAGTGATAGTAACTAGCAGACTCTCATTTATGTGCATAAAGTTAAACTGCTGTGATACCCATACATTTACATGATGTATGGCTTGTTAAAGCAAATACCATGAATGAATATTCAAAGATAAGATTGAAAACGATTACCAGTACGAAAAGATAACGAAATAACGAGATCTCATGTATGACATAAAAAGAAACTGGAATCTAAGGAAGATCTCTATTATTCTGGTAATTATAAAAGTAATTGGATTTATTAAAAATAATTTCAAAAGCTGCCTGCCAAATATACCAGGCGAACCAAGTGCAAGAGAGAAACAAACAATTGCACTTAAAGGGACGATTAGAATCTTAAAAAGATTTCTCAGTTGGCATGTATGAGATAGCTGGTGAATATCTGACATCCGGTAGAATGCCCCATCGTTAGCAATAGCAAAATGATGAGAAAATTTTAAAAATATATGACTATGTAATCCTTACAGTTACGTATTTAAAAAACAAAGCTGTTAAACTTGCTATAGTGATATAGGACAAGAGAGAAACAACCATAGTTGAAGTCAGTGTGTCTAATTATGTTCACTTGAACAAAGTTGAAAGGGATATAGGATAAAGCCGAATATGGTATTGTCAGTTGGTTGATGACAAATATTGTGAGAGGATAAGAAATGATAGGTTGAATGAGAAGATGGATCGGCAAGCGCTTTACTGTGGACTTCAAAACGACTATGCTATAGTTAGTTGGTAAGCAGCCCCGCGGTATTGGGTTCTACGGATTTTATTGAATATGAGAGATATCATACTTTCATGTGATAAATTGAACAAAAGTCAGTGGTGAAGTAAATCTTCCGAGTGCTGTCGGCTCTAACAGATCTCATCACCAACAGAAGTTAACAAATACAACAGGATTGCGATGTGTGTGATTTTTGGATAATGATGGCAATCATGTGATCGGGGTGTATACCGAGGGTGGGGGTTGTCATTTCTAACTTGATCGATCTGGACCCACAAACACCAGTTAACAAAACTAATTATTAGTCCATCCACGTACACTCGCCCACATTAACTGTGTACCTTTATGGAAGAAAGAGGGAGGAAGAAAGAGGGAAAGAAAGAAAGACAGAAAGAGAAAAGGAAAGAGAGAGAGGGGGAGGGGAAGAGAAATAAATAAATAAAAATGATTGGCAAAGAAAGAAAGAAAGAAAGAAAGAAAGAGAAAGAGAGAGAAAGAAAGAGAAAGAAAGAGAGAAAGGGGAGAGAGAAAGAGTTAGAGAAGGAGCGAGAGCTAAAGATGGAGAGAGAGAGAGAGAGCTAGAGAGAAAGCTAGAGAGAGAGAGAGAGAAAGAGAGAGAGAGAGAATTAGTGTATTTTTATGGAAGAAGTGGGGTGAAGAAAAAGAGAGAGAAAGAGGGAGGAATAAAGAAAGAACGAGAGAGAAAGAAAGAAAGAGACAGCTAGAGAGAGAGAGAGAGAGAGAGAGAGAGAGAGAGAGAGAGAGAGAGAGAGAGAGAGAGAGAGAATTAGTGTGTGAAAATAATTTTCAAGCAATCCCAGATTTGTCTTATAATTATGCTGTTGAATTTTATTTCAGTTTCCATTGATAATTAGTGGAAAAATCCTTTTGCTATTTAATTGTTTCCCCACGAAAACGATCTGTAACAAAAGATCGTTTTTAATGTTGGAGCAAACCGACTCCTCAAAAAGGGGCACTCTGAATCTGGCAAAAATAAAAGTTGCCTCATGTATAGAAAGGTTTCCCCTACATTGTCTAAAGACAAATTAACTTCAGAACAGATACTACGTTTGGATCCTTATTTTCACCTATTATTCAACTTGTTCAGGATTCATATAGAATACAAGTTGCATTAAATGGCTTGCCTGGAAGTCATTTTATTTTAATTTTTTTCGCTTTTCTTTCAAACTCAGCTGTTTGTTTTTACAAATTATGTTTTGGAATAGGAATTTTGAAAGTTAAATTTAATTATTATTATTATCCTATTGTTTGTTCATTAAATTATTAACATAACCAATTTTGTTAAAGTAATATTTTTCTCTATATAAAATTATTGGGTTTGTCGAAATGTTCTTCTTCAGGTAAATTATACGTTTATATAACCCGCTAAAATAAAATAAAATACAAAAAAAAAAAAAAAATGGAGGAAATAAAAGGTCGCGTTTAGAAACAAAAAAAAACAAAAACAAACAAACGAATTTATTGTACAAAATAACACTTAAAGGGGATAAAAGTTAAATTAGCTAAAATAAACCTATTAATATATTTTTAAACCAATAAAATATGCCCAAATTTGCCTACATTTGTATATATATTGTCCTGTAGGCCTGCTTCGATTGTTTACCTTGTGGCCTTGCCAGGTCACTAATATATATATATATATATATATATATATATATATATATATATATATATATATATATATATATATATGAGCAAACAGTTAATAAAACATGTTAAAAAACACTTTGAAATGAGTTAAAAATATATTTAATCTGAAAAGGAAACACTAGATAAGTGGATAGTCCTTAATCCGCGGAGTTTCAAAGAGATACTTTCCTTCTCATCAGAGGGTAAGAATTAGCAAAATGCGGGATCGGATTTTACATGCAAACGTATTTGATGAAACCACAAGTAAGTCAAAGATCTTACTTGATAAGAAAAAAAGTGAAGCAGAGGGAATATGGTGAAGAAAAAGGTGATTGGATAGTCTGGTGGAAGATAAATAATCCAGTGACGGTAAAATCCAAACATATAACTTCAAGAAAGTAAATTTAATTTCCATTTGCACAAGTAAAATCCAAGGAAATCCCGTAATTGGAAGAAGATGGTCCATAATAATCCAAAGGCAGAAATCCATGGAATAATTCACAAAAATGTGTACAAGGAAAAAAAGGAAAAAAATCCCAATAATATTAATAAAAGAAAAATAAGATATGCTTTTCACTCTACTGCCGAGACATAAATATAAATAAGAAAGATCAGGGAAGAATATATATATATATATATATTTCATTAAATAAAATAGAAGGTTTTTTGTCTATTAATTCTGTTTTGTACCTTTTGGAGTTCCGAATAGCTGTCTTCACTTCTGGCAGGAACTGGCTGATGTAATCGTCTTATTTGTCATAAGTCTGAGTACTTTCCAATCCTTCTGGTTTCATCGCCAGAGATAGATTAATCGAACTTGAAAAATTTGCATTATGTTGTTTTGTTTTTTAATAACGTGTATATTTATTTCATTCGTTAGTTGTTTTAATAATTTTACAAACATTTCAAGATGTTACTACTATTGGTAAAGTTTATTTACTATTTATTATTTATTTACTTATTTATTAAAGTAACCAGTTAGAATAATCATGATCAGTCAATGTGAAACTTGGGTAGGACTAGATTATTTAAGAGGACGTCTCAACAAGAACTTATTCATATTAGATTTGAAAATAATCATGCTATAGTCAGCCGGGAAGCAACCACGCAGTAGTGTATTTCACAAACAATAAACTCGATATTAGCAAGTTTCATTTAATTCTTGAGGAACGTTAAGAAGTGTGGCCCATCGAAATTTGGTGCCGTTTTTTTTTTTTTTTTTCTAACGGTGAGGGTCACCTTGTACAGTTTAATTTAATGAACAAACAAGTTAAGATCTCCCAGAAAAAATGCTTGCGTGAAAAGTCGCATTTAAAATAATAAAAGTCAAGTAAAACCGAAAAAAAAAAATGAAGTTGCTCTGAGGACAAGAAAAAGAAAAGAACTATTTCATAAGTAAAGCTGCTTAAAATAAAAAAATAAAAAATGAAAAATATTTCTCTTCCAAAAAAAAAAAAAAATGTATAAAATTGTATAAATGACAGGATAGCTTTAGAAAAACCGCTGTGGAGTTTTAAACAAGGCCGATAGCCATTAGTCGCGTGCTCCCGTGTAATGAATGAATGTGTGAATGTAGGATTGACATGAAATTCTTAAAGATAAACTAAAATGACCGAAAAATGGCCTGAAATGATTTAAATAAATAAAAAAGAAATGACTTTAATGAACTTAAGGATGAATTGAATGACCTTAAGAATGACTTGAATGCTTAAAAAATAACTGAAATCCTTCAAAAACAACTTGAATGATCTGGAGAATGACTTGAATGGCTTTGAGACTCACTGGTTGTAAAGTGGGTGATCATTTTACATTAAATTAATACAGAAAAGTGATCCCCCACTTTATATCACAAAGTTACAAACATAAGTACAGCATGTAGTAAGAACAGATACTACACTTTGATCTTGGCCAAAAGGGTATTTATTTGCCCCCCCCCCCACCGAGCAAATTAGGCACAAGGCCGATTTTTAAAGTGAGGAGTGAAGGGGAAATGGGGAACAACTCCCCGTGGAGTAGGGGAGCTGGATAGTGATAATTCGTATGAAGGGTTTCCCCTACATTTACCAAGGTCTTACACGTAGGGTTGCTCTCGCATATGGTCTTTGCTTGCAGTATCTGCCGGAACAGATACTACACTTTGAGATATTAAATCCTTTATTCAAGTTAAAAATACATTGAAAATCAACAATGAACAAAAAAACTTAGGCACATTGCCAACTCAAAAGGGGGGATTGTGGGGGTCGTTGGTCATCCGTGTCACTCCAGAACTAAACAAAATCAAAAGTTTCTCCCAGCTAGTATCTTCTTTCACCATAATACCGCATTCACCCTTTCATACTGGGGGACATCCTACTTAACTCCCAATTTTTAAAACATTTTTTATTGACGTGTAAAAATAAAAAAAAGATATCAATAAAAATGGTACAATAATTCATTTGTGTCGAGGGCGGAGTGGGGGAAAGTGATTAGTAGGACCCTCCCAACCCCGTCTAGTTGATAGACTGCCCGTTCCACTAGGTTTGTAAAAGGAACCTCGCTTCTGCGGGTCAGTCTCTAAGTGGGGATGCCCTCTACAGGAGTGAATGGAGAAAAGAAAATTTTGTGGGTAAGAAATGGGGGTTAGTTGGTATTTCTTTCTCTCCAAGATGGGTGAAATTTAGAGGAGGGGGTGAAAACAAAAAATTGCAAGAAGGAGGGCGTGGATTGTATGTTGTTGAATGGAAGTGCATTTCTGGCCAATCACCAGGTCAGAGAGAACTCCGAATTGTTCAGATGACTCAAACCTGGGGCCCAGCTCCACGCGGATCTCACTCTGCTGCCAACCCAATCGCGCACATAGCGTGTCGTTGACGACCCCCTTCACTAGATCCTGTGGAGTTCCCTACGAGTAGCAGTCACAAGGTCGCTGGACCTTGGTAGTCATTTTAGCGCAGCTCAGCACTCTTTCATGTAGGCAGATTCTCCCCGCAGCCTGCACGGTTCTCAATAGAAGGGTCGAGAACAGGGTTAGGGAAGGCGGCAGTAACCACGGGGTGCCACAGTTGGTCATCTTGCATATAGTGGTTCAGGAAGGCCAGCCTCTCAGCGTCTCGATAACACTTCAAGTCCGGCATTCCCAAGCCTTCCCCACACGGATGTTGAATACAGACCTGTCTGCTCACCCAGTGTCTTCCTCTGTCCCAAAGAAGCAAAGACAAGAGCTCGACAAGAGCTGTTAGGTGTTGTACAGACAGGGGAAGTACAGCCAGTCAGTAAAGGATGAGAGGAAAGACGTAAGTGGCACACGCCTCAGCTCTATCCTTTAAGGAAAGTTTCCTAGGAAGCCACAAATTGACTGCAGCCTCCATCTTTAACCGTACGTCCAACCAATTTTTGTCAAGCTGGAGACCCAGTCCGAACCACACGCTGAGGATGCAAACCGGGCCATACATCCAGCTAAAGGGCGCCAGGAGGTTGGCATTGCCACTCCATGCGCCCAACCACACTCGACACAAAGACTGTGACATCATCGGCGAATACAGATATCTTGATGGCTGAGCCACCAGGTATTGCAATTCCACACAGGGCCGAATTTGCCTCCCCACGTCTCAGGGGCAACCGCGGAGAACCTTGACAAACCGACCAAGAGATAACAAAGGGTTTCGAGCACTTTTCTTTGACTTGCATGACGGCTGTGGGCTGTCAATACATCACGGAGATCCACTTGCAGAAGTCCGGTTTAAAACTGGCGGCCTCTAAAACAGATGCCAAGAAACGATGGTCGACCCTACTGAAAGCTTTGGACTGATCTAAGTTGATCAGCGCGGCTTTCGTGTCATCATCTATCCCTCCCTCTAGGATTGTGCGGATCAGGTGCAAGTTGTTCTGAATCGATCTCCCCTTCATAGCGTAGTTCTTTTCCGATTCAACCAACTCGCCGATAACAACCTGCAGCTGATTCGACAGGACCTTGGCCAAAATCTTCAACTCTGTGCTTAGCAGAGTTATGGGCCTGTAATCGTCTAACTCTTCCCCGCCATGCCCATTACCTTTCCTCAGCAATGTGATCACTCCCTTGGTGACTTGCCCCAGGATGGATTCCTGAGCAAACAAATGGTTGAAAACATCCGTCAGAAGAGGCAGAAACATGGGTGACAGCCTCAAATACAGTTCGTATGGCAGACACTCGAGTCCCGGCGATCTGTCACAGCTGACCTGCTTTAGCGCAGTAAAAACCTCCCACTCTGTCACCCGGCCCTCGCAACTCAAGGCGGGGAGGGTCAGCCAAATAGTCACTACACTCAAGGACCGGAAGATTGGGCTGCTGCATAAAATGCTCCTCAAAATGTTCTCGAAACCCCTTGCAGATCTCCCGAGTTGATTCCAGGGTGTGCCCATCCGGATGTCTTACCTTTGCAATGTACTTGTCCAAGCCACGCCGAGAAATTTCACGACGCGCATCAGTGTTGGTGTTGACTGCTTCATTGCCTACCTTTCTAAGCCTAGCTCTGACTACTTTACCTTCATAATGCTCACTATTCTCACACAGAAGGTTCTGCTTAGCTAGTTCCTGACTATCCCTATCACCCTCTCCCATAGCCCGGGCTAGTTTCTGCTCTAGCTTCTTCTTTGTCTTGGCCTTATCTAGTGCGAGGCGCTGGGCATACTTGATAGAGAAGGTTCTAATTTTGGCTTTTAGACCTACCCACCACTTACCCCCCCACTAGTGCTTTTTGAATTAATTCTATTAGCTTCTCTTGGAAGTCTTGTATCTCCAGAAGGGAGGTGTTTAACTTCCAGTGAGTCACTAATTTAGGCCTATTTCCTAGCTTCAGCCGGGCCATAACTAGTTTATGGTCCGTCTGGCCTAGCCAAGTGAACGTGGGACAAGATAAGAAGTCTACTTCGCCTCTCCTAACTAACATTCTGTCCAAGTAAGTGTTTGGATAGGAGGAAACGCTATTGGTCCACGTCCACATCTCCCGCCCTGGATGCCGACCCGAAACCTGTCGACAAAACCGCATCTAGCCATCAGATCAGCCAGGCTGGACTCGTACCTCTCCGATCCTCTAGCATCGCCTCCTACCTTATCTATCTCGGGGTCTAAGATGGCATTCCAATCTCCAATTAGCACTACCCACTTCCAACAATCTACAAACGCGTCAAGCAGACTGAAGAATGAGACCCTCTCATGAGCGGTGCTGGGCGCATGAACCGCGATCACCCGAAACACAGAATCTTTTACAGCAACATCAGCTACAACCAGCCTGCCCACCACATCCCTATGAACAACGTCGACTGTGGCCGACAGGGTACGTTTAACCAGCACGGAAACTCCCTTCTCCGCGGGCTGCCATATGCTGAGAAAACCTCAAAATCTCGGGCCAGCACCTGACAGTCCATAGAGGAAACAAAATGCGTCTCTTAATCGCAGCCACATCCACTCCCAGGGACAAGAGGTCGTGCCGGAGGCGAGCTGTCCGGCCCGATGATCTCAAGCCCCTCGCATTCAAACTAGCCAAATTCAAAGCCATCGTACCTACCTTAGGGTGTGTCACACTCAGCTCTGAAGTCAGCCGGGGAGAGGACGCCGACGTTATGTGCCATGCTCAATGTGGTCAGGTTTTTCATATCCTGACCTTCTCTCGCAATGCTGCCGACGTCCAAAGGATAAATTAATTTTATGGCTCTGTAGAGTGACGGATGGACTAACACTGGGACCCTTCCCTTGCATTGTTTTGACAGTTCATCAAGAGAAGGGTCATTTTTCTTCACCAGTTCGATTCCCGGAAACGCCCCTTCAGCAGCCTGCAACCTTGTCCACAAGTTTGTCTTGCAGGCCTCAGGAGTTCTGACAAAAGTTATTAGGAAATTTGAGGGGATATTTACATCTTTTCTCTCTATATGTTTGTAATCGAGCAGAGGTTTTGAGTTTTTTCTCTGCCGATGGGAAATGTCTGGGTTTTTAAAAAATTTTTTTTCATTACATTTTCACCCCAAACAAGACACATTGCCACTGTGGTGTAGGAGGCTACTATCAGGGGCAACAACTACTGGGGCACTATGTTGGGATTTGGGCAGCAAGATGTCGGTTCATGTTACACTTGAACTTTTGCATATCAGTACAGTTGGGGAAGCAGAGACCTGGAATTCCAGAGTCTAGCGGTTCTAGGGAAGAAACTACTGGAGTAGAAAGATCTTCTACATCTAGGGATCTTTACTGTGTGAGGGTGGGATTTTGCTTCCTGTCGGGTTTGTCGAGGGTGTCTATGTCGTGGGGGCACAAGTGTCTGCAGTTCGTCAGAGCATTCACCATTAAAATACTTGTAGAACAGGCAGAGGGATGCAACGTTTCGTCGATGGGACAGAGGCTGAAGCTTAGATGCCAGTTCAGGGCCTATCAGATTTGCGACTCTCTTTGTAACCTTGTCTAGGAACGAGAGACTAGCAGCAGATGCACCAGCCCAAATGTGACAGCAATACTCCATACATGGGCGAATAGTGGCCTTATAGAGGTACAGGATACTTTCAGGCGTCAGTAGTTTTCTAGCATGGTAGAGAGAGCCTACCTTCTTCGTAGCGGCCCTGGCAATGTTTTCAATATAATTGTTCCAACTCATGTTTCCTGTGAACGTTAGGCCAAGCAGTTTGAAAGATGTACTTTCAGACAGGGAGTCACTGGCCATTGCTATAGGTGGCAGAGAAGGTTTCTTGTAATTATTGAAGGAAACCAGTTTAGTCTTGGCAGCATTGAATGTGACCATCCATATTTGTCGCCATTCCACTACAGATTGGAGGTCATCCTCTAGTGTTTTTGCCATTTCTTTAGTTATGTGTTCATTTGTTTTCCTGTCATGTCTGTTATAGAGTGTGGTGTCATCAGCATATTTACCCATCTCAGAGGCAGTTTTGTTGGGGAGGTCATTAATAAATATTAGGAACAATAGAGGTCCAAGGATAGACCCCTGAGGCACTCCCGCATTTATATCACACTGTTTAGATGTACGACCGTCGAGGACAACCTGGATTTTTCTCTTATCTAAGAAGGATTTAATTATGTTAAGTATTCTACCAGTGATACCGTATGATTTAATTTTCCTGAGGAGACCCTCATGCCATACCCTGTCAAAAGCCTTAGATAGATCTAGAGCTACTGCTCTGCCCTCCCCTGCTTTGTCCAGTGAATGGTATATACGTTCAGAGATTACAGTGAGGATGTCTGCTGTGGAACGGGCTTGTCTAAATCCATATTGTTTGTCAGTCAGAATTTTAGCATCTGTAAGGTGACGGACTAGAGCATGGTTAATTATGGTCTCAAATATTTTGGCGAAAAGTGGGAGGAGGCTAATGGGGCGATAATTTGATGGGTCAGT
>NC_136501.1:38635607-38645607 GCF_053919585.1 Euprymna scolopes
TACTTTAAAGAAAAGAAGCAAAACAGAAATCAAAACAAAAAAGACTCCCGGGCAACATCCGGTAAACACAGCTAGTAAATATAATGAAACTCGTGCTGACAGCTTGGAGTGGGTCCATTGAAAAATGTATTATTTCTTCAGTTCATCATAATTTATTTAGCGCCGTAGTGGCCCGGGACGTTTTAGTGTTTTATTTTATTTTTTTTTATCTCCGAATAATGGAGTCCAAATCAATTTTTATCGTCGATTTCTTATTTGAGAACATAATTATGTGCTTCCTTATTGCCGAGTACATACGCACTTTGCTTGGCATCTTAAATAGAATAACGGGCCTTTAAGACTCACCATTTTTCAATTATACTTAAAAAGTCACGAGTTAAAAGAAATGATTCCAACCTTGAAATAAAACACGTATTATTGTCTCGTGTAATTACACGCGTTATCGTCACCCTCACAAATAGATGTATCCATGAACCATTGGATCACTACAACCACTTGGAGTTTATTATAAGACAAGCAGCCGTTGCCCGGTGGTAAAATACGTTTAAATATGATATTTTAATTTACGCAATTTCGTATCTATTATTATAAAGCCAATTGTCTATTGATTATTATATTGTACCAAATATATAGTAATTGGTTTTAAAAATTAAAAAATATTATTAGGGTGCCATCAGTCGAAACCAAAACATGTAGATATCCAGTGTTATTAGTTAATATTTGAGCTATGTCAATATGCATGATAAAACTTTAAAAAATAACCTTGTTAAACGTATACAAGCATATTTGCGCATGCTTAAAAGATACACGTTTAGTCGACTTATGCTTGTCAAGTACCAGTTCTTATTCAATTTTGATTCCTTACCGGCTAAAAATCAAATCGAATTTGTTCCACATGTTCAAATCTCGTATAAATATAAAGTTTCAAATCTGTAGACGAAAATCTGACAGAGTAGTTTGGTAGAGACGTTCCGCAGGTACACATACGCAGAGACAAAGTCACACACACACACACACACATACACACACACACACACACACACACACACACCTATATATTTATGTATAGATATAAAATGTGGCGTATGTGTTAAGAAATTATTCTTTTATAACTAAAAATAATAAATCACTTTTAATGGATAACATAGAAGCAAAGTGTATTATCGTATTATTCCAATTATTCGGATTACTGTTTTCATCAACGCTTTGGCCGATGTAACCTCCGATCTTCTTTAGCTTCGTCTTGTCGAATCTGTGAATCCTTATGTCGAACTCGGAAATCCGCACGAAATTTCGGATGGAACTTTTTATTAAATCTACGGGATGGCATGTTTTTTTTTTTTTTTGTTCTGTCAGTACTTCGTAATTGTATTCTTAATACTGATGACTGAAAATCTAATATATAAAAGGATATATGCCTGTCTGTCTGTCTGTTTGTCTATTTCCATATTTTCAAATTCTATCTCTTTCAAAACTAAAAGTCACAGATTGGATTTTTATGGACTGTTCTTTCATATGTGTTTAGGTCAAAAATTAAAAAAAATCATTATACATTTTGTACATTCATCATGAAACACTGTTTCGGGGATTTAAAAACAAAACAGTATATTATATAATGGCTCCTCCGTAGTGTTGATCAAAAACCACCTACCTTAATCACAAGAACAAAAAAATGTTCCCGATATTAGATCTAGTTACCTACTCATGATTAATTTGGCTAACCTATTTATGTTATAAAAATATGTCTTCCTTACATGTGACATTCGTCCCCCTGTCTCCAAATTCAAAATAGATATATTTTTCAATTTACCTGTGTTGTATTTATACGATTAAGATTAATCCATTATACTGTATATATATATATATATATATATATATATATATATATATATATATATATATATATATATATATATATATATATATATATATATATATGGTGTTGCAACAAAAAAGTATGAAATCGTACTCTAATTACAAAGTTACAGTGAAAATATTTCTCACGTGTATAATAGACAGACACACGCTATTTCTCTCTTGTTCTCTATTTTCATTCATTCTTACTTACTTTCTCTCTCCCTCTCTGTCTCTCACTCTTTCAATCTCCCTCCCCTACTCTCTCATACACCCGTTTTTATTTTTCATATCTCCCTCTCTTTCTGTGTGTGTAAAAAAAAAATCAATACAGTATTCGATCGTAGGAATTACGAAAACTAACTCAATCCCAGAACTAAAGAATATTTAATATGTACTTTGTATCATTAACGAATATAGGGAAAAATTATCCAGGAGGCAAAAGTTGATTATTTCGGCTTTAGTAGAAGACAAAACAATAATAACAAAAATGTTCACATCTATAAAGGCTTCTTTTAAAATCAGTTGTGCAAACTTATTTCTTACAAAATAAGGTATATAAAATGTATTAACGCTTTTAAAACTACAACAATACTTTCTCTCCCCTTCTCTCACACACATATATTAGTTCTTTCAGAAAATACCGCTTTTTAACTAAAAACCAGTCCGAAAACATATTATATTATTATTAATACTTGCTACAAATGTTTCAGAAATATTAATCGCTCAGTTATGTTTGAAAATAGGATCGCAATGTAATAAAAGGTTCTCTATGTTAAAATCAGATATTATTTTAGCGCCTTTTCTCTGTGAAAATAAAACTAAAACTAGAAAAGAAACAAAAAGAATTCATAATAAAAATACAAATTGAATATAATTCATTTCTATTTTGTTCTTTCTATTTCTGCTAAAAATCCCTTTTTATTTCCTATATAATAAAATGATTGCAGAGATTCCCGCTGGACCAAAGTATCGTAGGTTTGCAACAACAGATGCCACATACAAATTCAATCCTTCTAGGCTAATAGCCATTATCGTATGTAGCTTTCGAACACTATTTTATACACATTCAGCCGTGATATTTAAATGCGACATTACATCCTAGGAGGTACACCATCATAATCGCTACATTTTTAGAGGAAGAAGTTCCTATTTTTCTCTCTAAATATTTAGTCTTACCTCTACTCCCAGTTGTCACCGGAACGAATTCTACACGTTTCACAGATTCTGTGCTTTCACCGCCCGTAGCTGGCTAATAAATATATACACCGAACACAATCTACACAGTTTCCGATTCATAAATAATAATGGCTCCCTTAACAAACTCCGTCCATTCTGCTTGGCATAGCTCTGATAATTCTCATGTTCCAGAATCGAATTCTATGCTTGATAAACGAAAAGTTACTACAATTACAACATGGCGTCACTAACAGACATATTACTTCGCACAGCATAAAGTTCGTTAAATGCTTCGGTCATTACTGTCTTGTGTGTGTTTGTGTGTGTGTGTGTGTTTGTTGCACTTAACAATTCGTTGGATAAATCCAATATAGTCCGTGCTATAAACATTAACAAGTCTCAAAATATTGTGTGTCCACAAGTATTTGAACATAAGCAAAAAATCGTGCGTCGCTAATTGTTCTTATTATAGTCAGTGCATGCGTGTGTTTGTGTGCATGTGTTTGCGTGCGTGTGTTAAAAACAATTTTGTTGCTAAAACAATTGCAAAAAAAAAAATAAATATATGTAAACATTATAGAATGCAACTTTTCGTGATATATATATATATATATATATATATATATATATATATATATATATATATATATATATATATATATATATATATATATATAATTCCGGAACATATGTAATACAACAGATAAAACGGTAATAAAAAATATGAAACATATGCATATAAATAAATAAATAAATATATATATATATATATATATATATATATATATATATATATATATATATATATATATATATATCACGAATGGAAATGTGGGTGCGAAATGTAAGAATATTTTTTTCATATTTTCTAAATTATTTTGGCTGCGTTAGCCTTGATTTTTAGAGAGTTTATTCAGTGAACCTTTTGGTGTACATTCGACCCTAAGTTTTCTAATAATAATTTTTTTTTGATATGTGTCATACCCAGTACGCCAATGCAATTTTAATGGTTTCCGGAATATCTCTGAAGACTTTTTGCGTGAAAGTTTGCCTTAATATTGTATATTATTCGTTTGGCAATGAACTCCAAAGACGAGGCTTTCGTGTAGCATTTTTTGTTAAAACTGTAAAAGTATTTCTCTAAGTAATCTGGTTAATATAATATCAGAATATATCTGTTTATTACGGTTAATCTCTAATTTCTTTATATGAGTCTGTTACATATTTCCATTGTATGGACGCCCAGCAGAAACGGAAACCCTACCATATCATTATACCATCTTTAAACAGGACAGATTCTATCCTTTGATCCTAGCCAGAAAAACAAGAAGGTATATTTTAGTTTCACATACATCTCAAAAGCAGCATCATTAAAAAAAATTTAATTAATTTTTTTTTGCATCTTCGGTGATAAGGAGATCCTATTTACTAAAAAGGAGGATAGAAAGTGATAACTAAGGCTATGGCAACAGCATATTCTTTTCATTGTTTTGACTCTCGAGTGTGTATCTGTTGATATCTTATATGCTTTTATATAGAGTGATGTGGTTGATTAACTGTGTCTAACTGTGTCGGATATATACTCGAGAGTCAAAGCAATGAAAAGGCTATGCTGTTTTCATAACCCTAGTGATAACATACTGCGGACATCAAATTAGCGTATCTATATACTTATTTAATGTTCATCGTATGTCATCACCTTTTATCATCCTTTTTAATAAATAGGCTCCCCCGTTCGAATAATTTATAGTCTAAAAATCGTGACACACGTACGTACGTACGCTAAAGGTACTACGGTATTAATATATAGATTATTTAATTTGAATCCAGTAAATTATTTTTTTATATTTAGCGATGATATGTCCCCCTGAGCAACACGCGACCGCTCGTTCATAAAAATAGCCTTTCTCCCTAATTTTTCAGATCCGAAGGCATCGCCTCATCTCCCTGGCAACTTCTTTACGAAACCAATGCTAGCAACAATAAAATCAATTGTCAAAAAGTCTGAAGATGCTAATTCGTACAAATCACAATTTTTAACTACTCTTGGATCGTAATTTCTAGGAAAAATAAATATTTACAACCTTTTGTACATAAATTAATTTAATGCATATGTATTTTGTACGAATGTTTCTTTTCTGAAGTCGTCCTTTGATCTGAACGAAACCGGTGTAAATCTCTCATTTGATTTTTTTTTCTTGTGTTTAATAATATTTTCCTTTATATCTTTCATACGTATTTAAAGAGTCAAAATGACAAACGCCATTTTCACAATTACGAAACTGTCACTACAAAAAGTGTTTTTTTACAACACTTAACTACACCACCAAATCATGTTTTACCTGGTTTGCTTCCAATTGAAATATGTTTTACTCTAAGTTTAGATTCTATATATTCGCCTTTTTATTGATTTTGGTCTCAATTTAGACAAATTTGATTTATTGCATTTTGTATTCGAACTCTTCACCCTTTACTCTCTTTTCCTCCCCACAATTTCTCCTCTCTCTCTCTCTCTCTCTCTCTCTCTCTCTCTCTTTATATATATATATATATATATATATATATATGTGTGTGTGTGTGTGTAAGAAATACGTTTCTTATCGTTGAGCACTTTCTGTTGAATTAAAAAGTCGGTCAATTTAGCTCTTATGCGTAGATCATCGTATAACGATTTGATCACTGTCTGTCTGACGTAATGAACATTTAAATTTAAATGTTTAAAAATTCAACGCTATTTCACATGATTAATGGTAGCCGAATGGATATGGCCTCCGCTAATCGAGCCAGAGATGTCTCGTGTCGCGGGGTTCGAATCGTTCGACTGGTAGTAATCGTGACACCCTGCACTGAAGAATCCCGAAAGGATGAAACACTAGTGTCTGTAGGTATTTAATTATTATAGTAAAAAAATAATTATGACAGCCCCTTTAAGAAATACGTTTCTTATCGTTGAGCACTTTCTGTTGAATTAAAAAGTCGGTCAATTTAGCTCTTATGCGTAGATCATCGTATAACGATTTGACCACTGTCTGTCTGACGTAATGAACATTTAAATTTAAATGTTTAAAAATTCAACGCTATTTCACATGATTAATGGTAGCCGAATCGATACGACCTCCGCTAATCGAGCCAGAGATGTCTCGTGTCGCGGGGTTCGAATCGTTCGACTGGTAGTAATCGTGACACCCTGCACTGAAGAATCCCGAAAGGATGAAACACTAGTGTCTGTAGGTATTTAATTATTATAGTAAAAAAATAATAATATATATATATATATATATATATATATATATATATATATATATGTGTGTGTGGTAATATGGCTACACAATTTTTTGCGTTTCATTCTCGCGAAGACTCGCCAAACAAAGATGGCTCACTCCTCTCCATACATAAAGACAACGATGAATTACAAATCAGCTGAACCTTTGTCTGATAAAAGTACGGTCATTGGCTGCTAAAAACAGAGCGGGGATGACATAGAATCCGATTGGTTTAATAGCAAACTTATTATCATAGGTATTAAAAAAAAAACAATATATATATCGCTCCCCATCCGGGGATCCAAATTGGTTAAAGGGAAAATTATTCCCAACTCGCATTTACGTAAAAATGCACTTTCGTAAATAATTGAATTCATTCAAAAACGTACCGCAAAAACAAAAACAAATAACATCTAAATAAATCGCGATATATCAAAACAGTCGGCGAGATTGGACAAGCGGATAAAGAAGTCAACCACTCTGATGAGTCGTAGACGACGAAACACGTGTCAGTAGATAATTCTATTTTAAAAACAATATATATACTGCTCCACATTAAAGAGAACATTATCCCCAACTCGCATTTAGGTAAAAATGCACTTTCGTAAATAATTGAATTTATTCAAAAACGTATAACAAAAAAAAATAATGCACACACACACACACACACACACACACACACACACACACACACACACACACACACATATATATAAACACGTGGTAATATCAATTCTATGCATTAGCCTGACGAATCCTCGGGAGGGTGAAACGCAGAAAATTGTGTATAGATTAATTGCCATGTATATATACTGACTAACTAACGCTATTCACTGTCAAAGTAAATACTTATAGAATTTTATGCTGATACATGAAATTATATATATATATATATATATATATATATATATATATATATATATATATATATATACTAGCAAAAGTATCCGTCATTGACTGGGTTTAAAAACAGCCTACAGAAAATGAACTCTGATTTATGAAAGTATGATAGGTTATGAACAGGAAGGGTTGTAAAGAGATAGCTTCGAATTTGGGGGTATCAAAACCAAAGCAAAATATCATGAAAGTAAAAATAAAATAGATAAACCCCATAATTTATTATACCATACCTGTTCACACTGAAACACCTGTCACAATATTCTGTGGATCTATATTAAAAAACCTTGTTAAACTTTGTGACATATTTACATTCTATAGAGGTCAGGTGCGAACGAACACCCCATAATTTTATTATACCATAGTTCTTCAAACTGAAACATAATTATCAAAGTATACTTACGCAGATAGATATGAAAAGTCTTTATTAAAGTTTGTGCCTATTTCCATTCCATGGAGGCCAGGCGCGAACGCAGACCCCACAATTTTATTATATCATCCCTATTTAAGTTAAAACATACTTATCAAAGTATTCTTATGTACATCTATATCAAAAACACTTGTAAATGTGTTTTTTTAATTTTTAAATTTTTTATTTCCATACTTTGTGAGCCAGGCGCGAACGCAGACCCCAAAATTTTAATGAACCACCGTTCTGCCAGATCAAACATACCCATTCCTGTGTCTCGATACATCTATCATTATGTGTAATCACTTTTTTTAAATAATCAACCATATAGGAGCCTATTCGTGAACACACACACACACACACACACACACACACACACACACACACACACACACACACACACACACACACACACACACACACACACTCTCAGCTTTATATTATAGATATATACGTACTTCTGATTTTTTATGACCGAGTTCTTTTTTCTGATTTTGTTAAATAACTTTTCAATTCGCCGAGCGGTCTTTTTATTTCGCCTGGCATATTATATATTATGGCGCACAAACGTTGTTGTTCGACCATATTCTTTTCAAGAGCTTTCAATCGGTGCATCTGATCGTCGTCAGGGGCGATTGTTGTTGTTGTTGTTGTTGTTGTTGTCATTATTAACCAGATCTCATTTAATATCGGGAAAATATACCAACAGTATTCCACCAACTAACAATAAATAAATAACTAAATAAATAAAATATAAAATAAGAAAACCAAAATTAAAAATAAATAATTAGCCCTTAGCCATCTTGCACCCATCTTTTATAACCAATAATAACAAAAATAGAACTAACTACAAATACACCAAGCCTCAATAAAGAAAATTACAACAACAAGCGCTTCTGAAGACGATTGGATCGATTGAAAGCGTTTGAGGAGAATATGGCCGAACTCAACTACTGGGCGCCATAATATATAACATGTCAGCTAAAAATCGACGACAAAATAGGACTAGTTCAAGCTGCGGGATCTCACCGATGGGCGAATTTAAAAGTTATCTAACAAAATTGGATAAAAGAACTCAGTCGTATTTAATCAGACGTGCTTGAATAATGACTTGCTGCCAATATATGTATATATATATATATATATATATATATATATATATATATATATATATATATATATATATATAGATAGATAGATAAGTGAAAATGTCTGTGTGTCTGTGTACAGTTCCCTACTAAATAACTGTCAATTTTCGGTCTAGAGACTCAAGATTTGACATAAGGAGTATTGAGATGTGAGAAAATATGTTTAATCGGTTAAAGGGTCAAAGTTCAACGATTTGACGTTTGAAAACTCTACCAAACCCCTCCGCCAATTTTGGGTCTAAACACTTGAAATTTTAAATGTAGGTTACTTGGACATGGATCAAACTTTTTTTTTTACCTGTATTTGAGCCTAAAGAAATAAATGTTAAGGGGTCAAAATTGGGGTCAAAGTTAAAAAAAGAATTTGACCTCTTCAGTTTCTACCAAATTACTCAGCTAATTTCTGTTCTAAACATTTGAAATTTTACATAAAGGGTATTCAGAGATAGGGCAAGCTTTTTAATCGGTTTGGATAAAAAAATTTGATCTGCCAAGGGGTAAAAGTTCACAAGGTTTTGCCTTTGCGGTTTCAAGCAAACTACTCAGTAAATATTGGGTCTAAACATTTGAAATTTATACATAATGGGTATTTAAACATGTGTCAAGCATTTTAATCAGTTTGGGGAGGGGGTGAAAATTTGGTTGCCAAAAGGTCAAAGTTTAAAGAGTTGACCTTTACAGATTCTACCAAATTCCTCCGCCAATTTTTGCTCTAAAGACCTGAAATTTTAGGTATAGGTAACTTGGACATGGGTAAAACTTCGTATTTTGATTTGAGACCAAAATAATAAATGTTAAGGGATCAAAATTTGGCACCAAGTCACAAAAAATTTACCTCTGACAATTTTTGGTCTAAACGTTTGAAATCTTACATAAAGTGTATTCACACGTAGGGCAAGTTATGAACAGTACATAGGGCCTGAGCAAAGCCGGGCTGAACTGCTAGTATATATATATATATATATATATATATATATATATATATATATATATATATGGTGAGTTAAAATTATATAAGTTATGATTTACAATATTTATAAGATAGTGAGTGTGCATTATTTTATTTATTCCATGGATTTCCAAAAGTTTTGCTTTTTTTCATCAGAGAAAAATGGTTCGCAAAATAATCCTATACAGACTTGCTATAGCATTACTGTTTAGCGCAAATATTGGCAGCTTCGAAGTTCGAAAGGCAGTAAAGTTTGAAATATTACATAGAAATACATACAGTAGCAAGCATACCCGGTGAA
>NC_136501.1:38650607-38660607 GCF_053919585.1 Euprymna scolopes
AGAAAATGAAAATAAAATGTAACTGTTTTAATTTATTTTAAACAGACATTCATGACCCATTGGGTCAAATATTTAATTAAAATGTTAATAATAAGGTCAATAAAACTAATTAAGACAATGTGAAAATGAACGATGTAAAAAAAAGCAGAAAGTATTAACAATTATTTATTTGGATAATTTAAACACGAAAAAAAAAAAAAACAATTGGGACGCTGAAAACGTACACAGTAAAACAATACGTTTTATTGTGTTGATTATTTATTTGAAAAAACAAACAAACATTTTCGGGGTTATTCATGTTGGTAATGTAGAAGAAAATGTATGAATGTTTTTAAGAAAGGTGTATAAAAAATGGAGAATAAAAAAAGGAAGAACGTGGGTAAATCGCCGTTGTAAAATGCTCTCATAGTTGTCAACGGGTCAAAGTTGATTTATTTGCAAGAAAATTACGACAGTATAGTTGTAATACAGAATAGTTGCAAAACATTTCCACCCTTCCCATGTTAAATTATAATTTCTAAATAATAACGCTAATATTTCAGTCCGCAGGTCAAATTCTGCAAAAGTAGCAATTTGTGTTTATTTGTTTACGCTGTAATGGGTTTATGTTACACATGCGCAACCGGAAGTCATAAACCGGATGTGTGGTTACAACATTCATTACAAGGCCATTTGAGTTTTATAATTATATATATATATATATATATATATATATATATATATATATATGTGTGTGTGTGTGTGTGTGTGTGTGTGTGTGTGTATGGTAAGTTATAAAATATACATGGCAATTAAGCTACGCAGAATATTCCGCGTTTCATTCATGCTAGGATTCGTCAGGCTTATGCATATGCCTGACGAATCCTAGCGTGGATGAAACGCGGAATATTCTGTGTAGCTTAATTGCCATGTATATTTTATAACTTACTACCTAGCTCTAACAACATATTGAGCACTGTTGAAGTAAATACTTAAAGTTTACGCATAAATTTATGCTTTCGTATATTAATTTATGTGATTAAATGAAGTAGTCATATATATATATGTATGTATATATATATATATATATATATATATATATATATATATATATATATATAAAGAGAGGGGGAGAGATAGAATAGGAGTTACGATTTAAGTGATTATATCTTTATTTATCATTACAGAGAAGTTCAAATAGTTAATCTCATATGTAAAAAATACGTGAATTTAAATTGAAATCGAAAGCTTATTTTGAAAAAATATTTGAAAAGTTAAATCAACTTAATGAATTAGGTTGCATTATTTTTGAACCAAATTTTACTAGCGGTGCGATTTCATTGTATTCTCATCTTTATGGATTATACGATGGGACTTAACAGTTAATCTTGAGAAAGATGGTTGCAAAAATAATTATCGTGACGGATATTGCACATAATCGATTAAATCAATTGAAATTTAAACTTTTTTGTAAAGAACACGGACTGATGAATTATGTAAATGAGCTAGTCAAAATCAAATATATATTTGTCGAATACAAAGCTATATCAGTGAAGCTTCTGGGATTCGACTGCTTTAATTTTATAAAGGGTACCCCCCTCCAAAAAACGGGCCCCGTGTACACTTTATGTGATATCTCCTTTATTTATTCACCGATTATCCTTATTTTACAGGACATGGCAGAATCAACGACCGTGAGTACACCAAGACCCCAATGAGAGCTGGGACAAAGAATACGCTGTGTTAAATTTTACTACAAGATAGGCTCGTTTAAGAAACCCCAGGACAGTTTCATGCATCAGTTCGAATGTGAAATGGCTCCATCCAAAAGCAGAATTCAAAACTGGGTGGACCACTTCGAGAAGTATGGGACCGTGGAGAAGCTCAACGCTGCCAAAGAGAACCGTCCAAGTCACTCGAGGCGTCCCAAGAAGCGAACAGCCGAGCTGATCGAAAGAGTGAGAGAGTCTCTCCAACAGAGTCCGAAACGCTCTGTGCGTAAGTGAAGTCAGTCCCTTAGTATGTTCCGTGAGACTTGCAAGAGAGTGCTGGTAAACGATACCAGGGCTTAACCATACAGAATACAGACGCTGCAAACCCTTACAGCCTCAGATAAGAAGCAGAGGAGGGCTATGGCAGTCAAGATGCTCGAGAAGATCGAGGAGACACCAAGTTTCCTTAACCTCCTTTGGACCTCAGATGAAGCCCACTTCCATCTTGATGAAAAGACGAACTCCAAGACAAATGTTTTCTGAGGTCCTCCAAACCCAATGAAATAGCCACTAAGCCCCTGCACTCTCCTAAGTGCACGGGGTGTGGGCTGCAATCTCGGCCAGAGGTATCATCGGACCAATCTTCATCGAAGAATCTGGCGCAGCAGTGACAGTCACCAAGGAGCGGTATGTGGAGGGCCTCAAAACCTTCAAGAGTGAGCTCCAGACCATCTACCAGTCGCTCATGAGCAAGTTCTGGTTCCAGCAGGACGGAGCAAGTTCTTACACCTCAAACCTGTCCCGAGATTGGCTGAAAGAGAACTTCGGAGGCCGAGTGATCAGTCTCAAGACTGATTTTGAGTGGGCACCTCATAGCCCGGACCTAAGCCCCCAGATTTTTTTCTTTGGGGCTATCTTAAGGATAGAGTCTACGCAGGGAAACCCAGAACCATCACGGAACTCAAGGAAACCATCAGGGAGGAGATTGAGCCATTACCAATTCGGTCTGTAAGAATGTCATGGACAACTTTGTGCTGCGCCCCAAGAAATGCACGGAGTTAAATGAAGGCAATCTAGAACATATGCTGTAGAACGGAGAAAAAAAGACCAAAGACCCTAGTGTTTTGATGTGATGTTTTGAATATAATAAACTAGTTATGACCAAAGTTTCATTTCATTCGGACAAAACACTAAGAAACAGTGCCTAATTAGAGTTGGGGCCCGTTTTTTTATGTACATACATACCTACTCATGTATGTATACATAAGCAAACATACAATCCCAAAATTAACCATATAATAAAAACACAAGAATAAAGAAAGGTCGAATATATTCAAATAGAGAATACAGAAGTTTCCAATATAGAAACTAAAAAATATGGAATGACAAGTGACAACAACAACAATTATGAAGATGAGGCTAACAGTCTGAAAAAAAGAACAACCAAAACAAAAAAAAATGTGAATGCGAAACGCTAGTTGAATATCCAAGATCAAAAGGAATGACAGAAAAATGTGAAATTCTTGTCCTAAAACTGAATTCTACAATGGAGGTTTTCACGAACTCAAGGCCCAAAATACGGAAGGATTGTGTAAGAAAAAAATTCAGGAATAAAGTAAATAAATTATGTCCAAAGTCCAAACTACAAAAAAAGAAAAAAAAAAAGAAAAAGAAACTAAATCTCACGGGTAGGGGGAGGTGGTATAATGAATATGAGTACATCCGGGTCTTTCCTCCTTGCAAGATTTTGATTGGCTGGTTAAGCCGTTAATACCGACTAATGAAGCCAACTGGCAGAGACATCGCAAGGAACACTAGCCGTGACGACGATACTCATTCAGTACAGATTTATTACCAGATTTATTACTCAAACAGAATCACATGAGATAGAACGTCGCACGACGACGTCTAAACTAGTACGGCAACGTCATCCGCTGTCAGTTCTCTGAAACGCGCAAAAGTGTATCCTACATTGATGTCGACGATCCAAAATCAATTGGTAGGCCGCTTAAGACATCGAGAGGATCAGTTTATGATCACGTGATCTTAGCGAGCAGCACACATGAAATGGCAAAAGACAGGAAAAGCTGGAAGTCATTTACGAAACGCCTAGCCTCAACATGAGATAAGAAAACAAATGATAATAATAAAAATACTTCTACTATACTAATAATAATGCAAGAAACTTATAAACTGCCCCCTCCCTCCAATAGTTGTAAAAACTCAAGGAGGATGGAAAGACCAAGGAGAGAAAGCACTAACGAGACCTCAACTAGATAAGTGCGAAGAGGACTGGGATCTTGCGGAAGCTTATTGCCACTTAAATTCCAGTGAAGACTAATGGTCGCTGCCAACGAGAAATCAATGGTAAATGGCTGTTGCGAAAACGCAAATTCATTTGCAAAGGTTATCGAAAGAGGTGGAGAGTACTGGAAATCTACGGAGACTTTTTGCCACTCAGACTCCAGGGAACACCACAAGTTGTTCTGAAAGAGAAATATTTGATGATGACCTGTGTGGAAACCCCCAATAATAATAATAATAATAATAATAATAATAATAATAATAATAATAATAATAATAATAATAATAATAATAATGCACAAAATGGGTGTGAAGGGCCAAGGACACTGTAAAGACCGATGTTTCTGACTCCGTGCTCTAAGCCATTCTTACACGAAGGAAATGAGAACGGAAAAAGTGATCAACTTTCATCTTTAGACTGTAGAACTAACGCGCGGTTGATTAGTGCGTGTTCACAGAAACTAACATACAGACAGGCGTCGCTCATATGAGTACAGATTATGGTTACTTCCGTGGAAAGTCGAGCTGCATCTCAAGTGGTATTTCCTAGGTTATTTCAAGAGCTTCTAGTCAAGAATTTGGCAGCAGATTTTATTAATCATTTTTTCTTTTAAAGTGACAAACTCTTCAGACCTAAACACAAGGTAACCCTAAGCCTAATTATTGCAAATACGTCGTTCGTGCCTAGCAGTAATGGAGAGAGAGAGAGAGAGGAGGGGGTTAGCGGACGGTGAACTTTTCGTTTTCTGTTACACAAAGCATTTTGAATTAGGGTAAATATTTGCTTTATTAAAACTGACTCAGATACAAAGACAAATTGAAAGATGCCTTGTCAGCAGTCGGTATACTTCATCAAGACTCTGGAGAGCGAGTTGTTACAATGGACTAAATAATTTCACGAAAACTTGAGAGATATTGAAGAGAGACAAAAAGGTACCATCAATAAGCTTCCAGACGTTTTAGTACTGGTATTGAAATTGCCGTAAACTCTTGAAAATTCAGCATGTTATTGTAATACATCTTTCGAGATGACTGGCCAATTTTCATGATTTCAGGTTCAGATGAACAGTTATAGCAGGAATTGGAATGCACTCTACTAAAGCCTGATTGTCACAGCTGGTGAATTTCAAAAATGCAATCTGGACGTAAAGACAATTTAGAAGAACGATATACAATAAAATTCTGTTTTAAATTTGGAAAAAATGCCACAGAAATGTATAGAATGCTTCAGACTGCTTTTGGATCATCTTGCATGACTCAAACATCAGTTCTCGGGTGGCATAAGAGATTCAAGGAAGGCAGGAAGTCTGTGAGAGATGGTGAGAGGTGTGGGAGGAGTGTTATATATCATTATTATTAAGAGAGTGAGAGTCTTAGAGAGTTTGATTAAGAGTTGTTGTAACAAGAGAGATGTTGAAAGACTCTCAGAGAGGGAGATGTTGTAAGGGAGAGATTGTTCGTTTTATGAAGAATGTCGTTGTTTCTGTTATGAAGATTCATATTTATATTAAATGTTAATTCTTAGAAGTGTTGCTATGGAAGCTCTTTGAGTGAGGAGATAATGTTCAGACAGTCTTAGTGTAGATATGAGATGTAGAGTTCACATTGTAGATATGAGATGTGTATGTCAGACATTTTATAACACAGATATATAGACATATAATAACAATTCACCTTACCTTTTGGTAGAATCACAAACACAAAGACGACGTTTATAAAACACATGATGGGTTTATTTCTTCTCACGACCGGCCGTGGTTTTCTCATCAAGAATTCAAAGCTTCGCATATTAAGTTTCAAAGTTACCTTCTCGCTTCTAGACGTTCGAATTCCAAACTGCAGACTATCGTCTGTCGTTCTCAACTCCCTCTGAGTTTCTCCGCCTGCTTCTGTCTGCTTAACTCTAAAGTTTTTCTATCTATATCTAGAACTTCCCATTTTTCCATGACATCATACACATGTTAAAACATGTGCCTTCTTTCACGTGTTCTGGACATGCGTGTCCAAAACTTTTTCCTTTGTTTTTACAAAAGGAAATTTTAACCTATAATCTCAGTAACCTATATTTCCAATATGTTAAAAACATGTTTATTAAATTATCTTGTAGCTGCATTCTTTCAATTGAATTTTCATAACAAAATTGACAGTGCACATTCTTTTCTTGAAACTATTTTATCTCTATTCTAAACAAATCGTTTGTTTTACGTTCCATTCTCTAATTCTCACACGTAATCTATTTCTAAACCTAAATTACGAGGTTCGAATTTCGCCTATGCTATTTCATTTTCATTTTAACTAAATCTCTCTATTTTTATACTTACATGAAAAGGGGACACCCCTTATCATGTAACAGGAGTAAAATTTCTGAACACTAGAGTTGATTGGCCAAATAAAGAATTTCATGAATAAAGACCATCGTGTGTCTATAGAGACAATAAGTGCACAGTTTGATGTCAGTGTGGGAACTGTAACACAATTATTTACGAAGAACTGAAGATATGGAAGATTTGCACAAAGTTTGTTTCAAAGGTGTCCAGGGATGATCACAGACTATTTGACCAGGATGGGTATTAAGACAGTTCCTCATCCTCCCTTTAGTCCAGACCTTGCTCTCTGAGACTTTTGGTAATTACCTAAGCTCAAGGAAAACCTTATAGTCGTTATGAGAAAATTGAGGAGATGAATAGGCTGTGACGAGAGTTATTGACACACTAGAGGACTTTAATGGGTCTCCCAGAAGTTGGTGGAACGGCGCAACAAGTTCTTTGCCGCCGGGGGAGATTATTTCGAAGGGGATTAAAGTTACATGTGTGTACTATCAATAAAAGTGCCCATACGAAAAAAAGTCTGGAAACTTATTGAAGACAACTCGTATATATAAAGTCGTTTTATGTGTGTGTGTGTGTGTGTGTGTGTGTGAGTGTGCGTATGTATGTGTGTGCGTATGTATGTATCTGTGTGTGAGTCCCCTGTGATACCATTTATCCAGCGATGTTTAAGATAATATCAGATTTTTAAACAAATTTTAAACAAATTTCATTAATCCCTTTACAGACTATAATATTCATTTTGGAAATTTTTTTCACGCAAAAACTATAGATATATACAACCTCGATATTCAAGGCCTGATAATATACAGAATATCATGGGATTCACTGATTTTACTACTAAATTTACTGGTTGGATATTACCGCCCTTAAAATGGATTTCAATATGCGAACTTTGAGTTTCATTGACATTCATTGATTGGTTTATATTTTATATATTCTTTAGAGCATTAAATTTCTCAAACTTTGAAGATTTAAGTTTTTATGCTAACCAGTAAATTATAGCTACGCTATATATAAGTTCATTTTATTTACTGCTTTTTTCCTCTGAGGAAAAAAGCCAGTCTTTAAAACTCCATGGAATAAGGAAATAATTATTTTTAGTTGGACTTATGCTGCCTTAATAGAGTTCAAAATAGAGTTTGTAGCCTCGTAGGGGATGCCTTTTTCTCTTCCCTGCAACCTCTTTGTCACAGAAGAGATGTTGCGAGTTTGTCTCTGCTTTATCGTTATTTTCATGGCAAGTGCTCGGTTGAGCTCCAATCTATGGTCCCCCCCTCACAAAACTTTCACAAGAAACACCCGTCTAGCAGAAAACACTATCAATAATTTCCCCCACTCTTTATATGTGCCTAAACCTAAACATAGATTCCATGAGCAAAGTTTCTTTCTCAGAACTGCACGCCTATGAAATTATCTTCCGTTTTTCTGCTTTCCAGCTGACTACAATATGATTGTCTCCAAGTCTAACGTAAACAAGTTTTTGATGAGCCGTTCCATATAAGTTAACAAATTTACCGAATTTCCATTACTAACGAGTATTATATTGTCCAATTGTCTACTGTACACTTTTTAAACCTTATCCTTGAGTGGCCTCTAAGCCTTGATAAGTGGTGATGACTATGTAAAAAATATCCCTTGTTCACACAATAAATACTGTAAATTCCATTTTGCAAAATTTTAACTTCACACACACAATGCCTGCTGGGGAGAACTTAATGCCTACAAGACACTATCCTCGAGTATCTAAGGTCTCTCTGTACAGAGGTTTGTCAGATCAACTTGGCATGAGGATACTTGTCTCAGAAGTAAACCCTGACCAAATATTCAAAATCACATAGTATTCGCTGCCCAAATAAAATCTCCTTTTTATGGTTAATGCACATTAGCTTTTACAAGGAATGGTGTACCTTCCCCAAGTGATATTACCTCAAATAATAGCACAAAGCTGGATACTCCATCAGACTAGATAACTTCTTGTCCTGGAATCCAGTAAGACCAAGATACCAGAACAAAAGATATGTTAATTGGGTAGAGGAAAATTATGTTCTCAATTTCTTTGCTAACTTAGTGTTTGAAATATAAAGAACTTTAATGGAACATTCGAATATCCATGTATCTCACATAGAGGTCAAGTGTTAGCCCCAGGTAGTGGGCCCCTTGATTTCTGTGAACTTCAAATGAAGTAAAATAAAACAAAAACGTATATATATATCGATATGTACAGATACAGTAAAGATACATATTTATATCTAGACAGATATCGATATATATATATATATATATATATATATATATATGTGTGTGTGTGTGATTGTATGTGTGTCTCTGTGTGTGTGTATATGTGTGTGTATGTGTAAAAGATAGAAAGTAAAAATAATTAAACTCACTAAGGAAAAGAATACAATTAGTACAAAATTAAAAATCGAAAAGACAGGAAGAAAGAAAAAGAGAGAAGAATTTTCTTTAAAATCTATTCAACAAGACGGATAAACCAATAAGACAGACAACGCTTAGAAATCCGATATAGTAAAATCAGTTTATATATACATACACAATCTACACCAGAGTTGATTGGCCAAATAAAGAATTTCATGAATAAATACCGTCGTGTGCCTATATAGACAATAAGTGCACAGTTTGATGTCAGTGTATGAACTGTATACATAAGTATTTACGAGGAAATGAAGATACGGAAGATCTGTACGAAGTTTGTCCCAAAGGTGCCCAGAGAGGATCACACACTATTTGACCAAGATAGCATAAAGACAGTTCCCCATCCTCCCTATTTTCTAGACCTCGTTCTCCGTGACTTCAGATTAAAAACACGGTTGCAAATGAGTAGGTAATAAAAATAATGTCGTTATTTGCGTAATACGTGGGCAGATGTACACAGTTATAATAGTATAGCGAAAGTACTATATGTGTTGAACTATTGATTGATATATATTGAAATTGCGAAGACTGAAATGGAATAAAATGAAAACATAGCATGTGGTGTCTGCGTGTTATAAATGATAATATAGAGCATCCATTAACGTAGATCCTTCCACTGCTAATCAGCTATATTACAATAGAAAAATGCGAGCATGAAAAGTAATATGGTTGAGCTTAAACATGGAAAAGTAAAGGACTAGTTATTCAAACTGGAAAAGAAAAGGACAAGATATTCTGGTAAAAAATATAATGAATTTATAATTGAAGATATTGCAGCATTAAGAATTGATTATATAATGTTATAAATTGAATTAAAAAAAAATATTATATTTTTTACTAGAATATATTTTTCTTTACTTTTCCATGTTTAAGCTTAACCATATTAATTTTCATGCTCGCATTTTTCTATTGTAATCCATGATTTTTCCAGGATTTCAGTAAATTCACTTGTTCTTTGTTTTATTTCAGTCTTATTATTTTGTCTCTAAAAACACATATGTAATAACAATGTACAGCACTCGTCTGCTTTCAATAAAATCCCTCCAATTATCTCTCTTTCATGCTTTCATTCTCTCTGTTTCACTTGTTACTTCTCTTTTCTAGTTAGTAGCAACAGGAGTCACTGAAGCGACGTGGTTGATATGGAAACCAGTCATAAAAAGCATCGCTCACCTCCTTACATATTTTTACGATTTTGAACACCAGAAAATTCATCATAACTTTTCTTTTACTGAACGAAAA
>NC_136501.1:38663107-38775607 GCF_053919585.1 Euprymna scolopes
CACGCAAACAATATCCATCCGCAAGCTAAGCCTGCAGGCAGCTTTCGAAAGAGGATGTTTACAGGGAATATCAAATTTTCAAACGGTCCTCAGCCGCATGTATACGGTAGGATGATGTATAGCTGATTTGTATTATAAAAATGGTCACCTATCTGGTATTGGTCAGGCTCAACATCACTTCATTTGTTCTGTCTTTCTCTTTGTATTCCCCCCCCTCAACACACACACACACACACACACACACACACACACACACACACACACACACACACACACACACACACACACACACACACACACACACACACACACAAGGGCTAAAAGAAGAAATACAACAGAAACTTAACTAAATCTCATTATAAATTTATTTTAACCTAGAAACGTTTTTGCGGTTGAAATAAAATTCATAATGAGATTTGGTTAAATTTGTGTTCTATTTTTTCTTTTAACCTTTATGTGCGCTATACTCCGCATTGAGATATCACACTAAGAATTTTCGACAGTAATTGCCTTATCCGTTTGGATTATCTCTCTCTCTCACACACACACACACACACACACACACACACACACACACACACACACACACACACACACACACACATACTCTCTCTCTCTCTCTCTTTCTCTCTCCTCTAGCGAGCCCTTTTAAGGAGAAGCTAAATTTTTTTTCACGTCAAACTTCAGCTCACAAGTTTTTTTTTTTGGGGGGGGGGTGCTGAGAAAGTGTGAAAAAACCCCCCCAACAACAAAACAAAAAACAAACAAACAAAACAAAAAACTTACCGCTTTTATTTTGCAGAGACATCGGCATTAAAATACTACCAGCCTATGTAGAAATGATGTTCGTTTTCTTTATTGTAATAATCGTAGAAATGGTCCTTTCTTCTTTTTCTTTTTCTCTTCGTTGTAATAATCCTTTTTTGTGTTGGGAAATCTTTCTTTCTTTCCTCATTCCAATACACGGTACGAACTCCACCGCGACGAGATATTCATATTAACACCTGTTTAATTGCGACGCTGCCGGTAGAATGAGAGCAAGTCTTAGACGATCGTAAATCATGTTTACGATACTTGAAGCTTCTTTTTTTTTAGGGGGCGGGGGTGGAGGAGGAGGGGGTGTAATAATTTTTTTATCTACTGGTTCTTTTTCCTAATTTTGCTTTTTTTTCTCCGTGTGTATAACACGCACCTTGTCTATAACGTCTTTCTCGACGTACATCGCGGCGATAGGGACGAAATTGTATTAACAGTAGTATTGGCCCCTCTTTGATTTACGTTTTCTCTTCTTTAAGTTTCTTCGCAGTCTTTTCTTTGTAAGGCGATAATCTTAGCTTCTTTTAGATAATTATACATAGAGAGAGGTTAATAATAATAATAATAATAATAATAATGATAATAATAATAATAATAATAATAATAATAATAATAATAATAATAATAATAATCGGCTAAAACCACACAAAATTGTTGTGATGGGTCAAGAAGAGTTGGAAAACCAAATAAGAAGATCACCAACCCTATCTCCTCTCCAAAGGTGCGAGAGTAGACTAATGGATGTTGCTAACGATAAAATAGATGGTAAGTGGATGTTGCGATAAGGCAAATATAATTTGCAATGGTTTTCGAAAGAGATTGATTAAGCTGAAAATATGGGGAGACTTGTTGTCTCTTAGACTTCCGGGAACATAATAATAATAATAATAATAATAATAATAATAATAATAATAATAATAATAATAATAATAATAATAATAGCCAGTGGACTGGTGACCACAACGGATGATTCATATACGATGCGCAAATTTGTTTTGTCTTTTGGTTAACAAAATAAATATGAAACTTAGTAAATCAACAATGATTACAATAATTATTAATATACCATCCTAAAAATTAAATAGTAATTATAATTAAAAAAAAAAACAACAAAAAAAAAAACACACACACACACACAAACAAACCATAGGATCTTACAATAATAAACAAAAATACTCGACTTTTGTTTAACCCGGCGTGCCAATCTGACTATGGATGGAGACATAAAGTAAAAATAATACGAATGACTATCAACAAATAACTAGCGCATAATAATCAATTATTATATCGGCTACTTTTCTTCTTTTTGTGTGATCATTTCTTTTTTTTTTTTTCTGTTATATTGTGATGCCGGTACTGTTTTTTTTTTTTTTTTTTAAATCTTTACGAATTACAAACAGGGGAATGAGAATCGGCCATTCATAAACAAAGAAAAAAAAAAAGAGAAGGGAAAAATCAACCACAACTACACGAGCTAACGAGAGATAACCAGGTTTTGCGTCTTGAAAACAAAAATAAAAAAAATAAAAAGGTAAAACAAATTAAAAAAAAGATGGGTTTAATAAAGAGGGGGAGGGGGTCACAGTCAATGGGGTTTACTATTTTGGCGGCATGCTAGATTCTTTGTCCCTTTGAATCTCAGAACTGCCGTCGTGTGACTTCACAGTGACCTTCCCGCTCTCTGGACTGACATGACCACAAAGGCAGTAGCAGCAGCGGTCGGACGAAAACGCGCACGCGCACACAGACACACACACACAGAAAGAGAGAGAGAGAGAAAGAGAGAGAGAGATAGAGAGAGAGAGAGAGAGAGAGAGATTTACTAACAGTTAAGAAAACGTCTTAGCTGGTTCGTCTTATGAGTTTTAGCTCTGTCGTCCAGGATCGGACAAACATTGGCGCTAGGATTATTATTGCTTCATAGTAATATTGCTCTATCGTAAAATACGCTTAAATATATTTTAATTTATACTGATTTCTTATTTATTATTACAGAACCAATTTTCTACGGAATATTGTAACTAATATATAGTACGAATTTCAAAAGTTAAAAACTACTGGGATACTATTAGCTAGAATCGAAACCACAATATTTAGCGCTCCAGCCGAGTATTCCATCGTTTGAGCTATCGACAGATAGATAAGCAAGAATAAATTTGAATCACATCAAGCCATGAATTAATTTGCGCATGCGTAAAAGTAATGGACTTATGTTTGCAAGTTTAAATGAACATTTTGCATTTCAACTTGTCCACATATTTCTGCACGCGCTATTCATCCACCGAAACAAAGATTCTACTCCTTATAAACGACCCTTCGTGTATGATTATTATTTCCTGTTAATTTCAGTGTTATGTGACTGGGAGATTATCGGTTAAATATTTTCACGCAGACACACACATACATATATCTAGTGTTTTATTCATATAGATTAATAAAAAAATGGGGGAAATTTATAACTTAAGTCTTTATTAAAAGTCAGGGATTCTTGCTTAATTAGCATTTAACGAAAATCGGAAATATTGTAATTTACAAATAAGATGTTCTGCCCATATTATACCCGCTGAAACCCTTTAAAGTGCTAAAAAGATATATATATATATATATATATATATATATATATATATATATATATATATATATATATATATATATGTATGTATATATATACAGGGTGTTTCAAAAGTCTTGGGAACATTACAAATGCGTATATCTCATGAACTATTCCAGGTAGAAAAATGAAACTGGTGCCATTTTAAAGCTTGCTTAATCAAGTTTTTGGTCATACTAATGATTTTCGTCTTATGTTTCCAGGTGCAGTAATGTCGTTCTCTAAACAAGACAAGGCATTTTGCGTCCTCCAATTTGCAAAGACTGAATCGTGGACATGTGTTCAGCGTGCATTTCGCAGGAAATTTAAAAAAGAAGCCCCTGAAAGGAAATCCATTGTCAGATGGCATGCTAAATTTGTGAAAGATGGGTGTTTGTGCCCAAGTAAGCGAGCAGGTCGCCCTTTAACTTCAGAAGATGCAGTTGAGCAAGTTCAGACAGCCTTTCAGCGGAGCCCCCGTAAATCAGTGAGAAGAGCCAGCAGAGAACTTCAGCTTGCTCCAGCAACTATCTGGCGTGTCTTAAGGAAACGACTGCAAATGGTACCTTACAAGCTCAAGTTGATCCAAAAGTTGAAGGACACTGATAAGCCACTTTGCCGTGACTTTTGCATTGCAATGCAAGAGAAGTTGGAAGATAACGGCTTTGATGACCGGCTTGTTTTTAGCGATGAGGCGACCTTCCATCTGAATGGCAAAGTCAACAAGCATAACACTCGCATATGGGGTACTGAGAATCCTCATGAACTTCTTGAGCACGAGCGAGATTCACAAAAAGTGAACGTGTTTTGTGCAATTTCCAAGAAAGGTGTCTATGGACCGTTCTTCTTTGAAGAGGCAACTATCACTGGTGAATCCTATCTCAACATGCTGGAAGACTGGTTAATGGCTCAGTTGGAAGAAGCAGAATCTGATGACTTAAATTTTTTAACAAGGTGGTGCACCTTCACACTGGAGTCTTAGAGTAAGACAGTTTCTTAACACAAGGCTGCCTGGTAGATGGATTGGGAGATCTGGGCGAGGTGATGACGTTCTCATGCCCTGGCCTCCTAGGTCTCCAGATCTTACCTCGTGTGACTTTTTCCTTTGGGGTTTTGTCAATCAACAAGTCTATGTGCCGCCCCTTCCAAGAGATATTGACGAACTAAAGGCTCGAGTAACGGCAGTTATGGGAACCATTGACGTCAAGATGCTGGAACGTGTTTGGCAAGAAATGGACTATCGACTAGATGTCTGCCGTGTGACGAATGGGGCTCATATTGAGCAACTTTGAAGATTCCCCACAAAACTTGAAACTTTAACCTTTCCAACGGTACCAATTTCGTTTTTCAACTCCTAATAGTTTTTGAGTTATTAAAAATCGTTATGTTCCCAAGACTTTTGAAACACCCTGTATATATATATAAAACTTGAAGAATATTAAAGATTATTAAAAAAATAATCACATAAATCCAACGTTTGTGGATTTTTTCACGAAGGAATTCCAGATACTTTTTATCCCCTTTGCATGAAACTAAATTAAACTTAATATCGCCCAAATTTAGACTCCTGTTACTCATAGCAGCTGAGTTGCAAAATTCATAATGATTGGATAATTGGTTTAGATTTGGATAATCCTTTACATAAAAATATATAAACATATAAAAATAGAAGTTAGTCTAATTTGTTATTTGCTTTCTGAGGCTTCTTTCCTGGTTTCGCCCGGGAGCTAGAAACGAGCACGTGTTTTACTCGCTAACTCTTGCCTGAAAGGACAACACACAAATTTTTACTATAGAGTGGAAGGTAGATAGTCGGATAACCTTCAAAAAAAAAAAAAAAAAAAAAAAAAGAAAAACCACGAAACAAAAACAAACAAACAAACGAAAAACTTAAATCAGCCACTCTGATGAGTCGTAAACGACGAAACACGTGTCAGTGTCAGTAAAATTATATTTTAAAAATAATATATATACCGTTCCTGTTGTGGAGGTACCAAATTCGTTAAAAGGGAAAACTATTCCCAACTCGCATTTAGGTAAAACTGCACTTTCGTAAATAATTGAATTCATTCAAAACATATCGCTAAAACCAAAATATATATATACTAGCGGGGCTACCCGGCGTTGCTCGGGATCGTATAAACAATGAGAAAATCTAATTTGATTTTGAATATATTTTATTAAGATCCCCTGCAAATATTAAGAGTATCATTGTAAATAACAATGTTTTCAAATGTTTTTTTTTTATTTCAGCACAGCCTCCTTATATTAACAGAAGAAAGTCAGCATGAAATCAGTCATAGTTTGATGTGTTCCAAATCGATCGTCGTGAAAATTTGATATTTTACATTTCTTAAATGCGATAATCACGATGGTATGATTATTTTGACCGGAAAATAAATGGTTAACTGTTGGTACTCCTTAAAAAAAAAAAACAAAAAAAAAACAAACAAACAAAAAAAAAAAACTTGGAAACTGCGCCCCCCTTACAAAAAATGAAAAGAAAAGAACGATGTCAAACATTCCAGAACGCTCGGAAAAATGTAAACAGAAAAAAGAAGAATCGAATGTAAAGAAACGAAATAAAACGGAAATGAATTAGTAAATGGTACAAAGAAATGGAAGAAATAACGATGTCAAACTGTCCACAATGATCGAAAAAATGTAAACAGAAAAAAGGAAAATCTTAGGGAACGAAACGAAATAAAACGGAAACGATATAATGTATGGTCTATATAAAAAAAATGGAAAGAGTGTGAAACTGCGAAAAAAAGCAATCGATATATTTGTCCTAGAGTAAAATTGTGACCCACATAATCTAAGCGCGGTTTTAGGTGTAAAATTGATATTTTAGATTACGAAATGCGATAATTAAGATGGTATAATTAATTTGACCGGAAAAGTAATATCTAACTGTGGGAGCAGAAAGAAAAAAAAAAGAAAAAAAAAAAAAGAACGCTGTCAAAGTTACCAGAAACCAAATAAAACGGAAATAAATATATAAAAAAACGATGTAAAACTTTCCAGAAAGATAGGAAAAATGTAAACGAAAAAATAGAACGGAACAAAATCTAACGAAAATCATATAATATATGGTTTCCAGAAAAAATAAGGAAATAAATAAAAATAAAATGGAAATAATGTGTTTTTAATTTGTTTGTATTAGTGTAAAAATGTGGAAAACGTGTAAGTAATGTAAATATATTTTCTAGTGCATAAATATGAACAACGTATAAATAATCCATATAATTTATTTGTGTTTTTTAGTGTTAAAAAAATCCGGCTGTATTACAAAGAAAGAAACGATTTTAAACTTGCGGAAGTAAGAGGAAAAACGGAAAGAGAGAAGAAAGAAATAAACAAAATGTAAAGTTCGTAGAAACAGAAACAGAGGAAAGTTTATAAAAATATAAATAAATAAAAATGAAAAGAAAGTATGGTGAACTTGCCGAAAAAAGAGAGGAAACACGGAAAGAGAGAAGAAATAAATTTGATAAAGGGAAAGATGGGGAAAACGAAAAACGGAGGGAAGATAAATGGACCCCCCTCAAAAGGCAAGAAAACAATGTTGTAATTGCCGAAGAATGCGAAATAAAACGGAATTGAAGTATCATAAGTTTTAATGCACTGTAAGGAAATGCAAAGTTTTTTGGTTTGTTTTTATTTTTAATCAACGTAAAAGTTAGCGTGGTGCGTTTCACCTTAATTGCAGTCCAGTTTTTATGAAAACCTAAACCGGCGTACGTCCTTGTATGTCTCCTGTGAATGGTCATGGACGGTGTAAATGAGTGGCGGTGGAAGCATGAATTTTTTATAGAGAGATGACTTTACTTCCATTGATCGTAACCGGTTTTGGCAGTGAACTCTCACCAGATATAATATAGGAAGCTCCGATCTGCGAGTTAGTGGATAGCTAATATTCCTATAACCCACCTCAGATATTGTGATGCAGTTTGTGCATAGTACATTTGCATAAAATGTCTAGATTCTTAATCATATCAAGGTCAAAGTCAGACGGGGAAAAATGAGTTCATTATATATATATATATATATATATATATATATATATATATATATATATATTATTATTATTATTTTGGGGGGGGGGGCTGTGGCGCAGTAGATAGAGGTGTTGAATTTCTACCGTTCCAGCTAAGCATTATCTGAAGATAGAGGTTTCAATCTTACCAAAATCAGGTTTGAGGATTGGAAGAGAGGCGAAGTGCACATACTTAACAGGTTAGAAGTGCATAGTCACAAATCTACACGTAGGTGGCAGTGGTCTTATCTTAACATCGCTATCTTGTCTTCATTGACAAGGAAAGAATTCGGTGGAGATTTCTGTGGCTGAGCAGCCCTGTTCAGGAAGAGCGCTGCTCACCTATCTTTTGTAGAAAGATGCTAGAAAAGGTGCATTAAACATTGCCTGTCAACTTAGAGTTTGATAGAGTCTGCAAAGGTCAACTCTTTCAATTCTGACCGCTTCGCAGCCAAATTTTCGGTAAAAAGCGTGCTGCATGTCTGAATACCCTTTATGTAAATTTTCAAATATTTAGATCCAAAATTGGCTTAATAGTTTGCTAGAAACCGCAAAGGTCAAATCTTTTGAACTTTGACCCCTTGGCAGCCAAATATTCGGCCAAAAATCGATTAATGTCTAAATACACGTTATGTAAAATTTCACATGTTTAGATAAAAAATTGGCTGAGTAATTTGGTAGAGACCGCAGAGGTAAATTATTTTTTTTAACTTTGATCCCAATTTTGACCCTTTTACATTTATTGTTTTGGGCTCAAATTAAGTTAAAATGTTTGATCTATGTCTAAGTAACTTACATCTAAAATCCCAAGTGTTTAGACCCAAAATTAGCGGAAGAGTTTGGAAGAGTTTTCAAAGGTCAAATTGCTGAAGTCTGACCCCTTGATAGCCAAATTTCTGACCGAAAATCAATTAACAAGTTTTTCCCAAATTTTACTACTCTTTATGTGAAATCTCGAGTCTGTTGGTTGAAAATTGACAAAGTAGTTTGGTAGGGAACACGCAGACACACACACAAACATACAATTTCACTTTTATAGATATATAGATTGTCTCAGACATCCTTACTGGGGAAAGCCGACGGGGCTGCTGACCGATTTCTTAACAGGCTAGTTGACACTTCAAAAGCATGTGGATCTGATCTCATCCCGTCTGTGCTATTAAAAAAATGCTCCGCCGAAGTAGCTCCAGTTCTCTCCAAACTATACAACAAATGCCTTAATGAATCTTGTTTCCTGCCTGCTGGAAAACTGCTTCTGTGGTATCAGGTTTCAAGAATTCTGACGAAAGAACCGACCCAGTAAATTACCGCCCCATTAGCCTCCTTCCACTTTTTGCCAAAATATTTGAGTCCATAATTAACCAGGTTCTGGTCCATCACCTTACAGATACTAAACTTCTGACCGACCAACAATATGGATTTAGGCAAGCCCGTTCCACAGCAGAATCCTATAAATCTATAATCTCTGAATGTATATACCATTCACTGGACAAAGCAGGGCGTGGTAGAGCGGTAGCTCTAGATATATCTAAGGCTTTTGACAGGGTATGGCATGAAGGTTTTCTCAGGAAAATCAGATCATACGGTATCACTGGAAAATACTTAACATAATTAAATCCTTCTTAGATAAGAGAAAAATCCAGGTTGTCCTCGACGGTCGTACATCTAAACAATATGATATAAATGCGGGAGTGCCTCAGCGGTCTATCCTTGGACCTCTATTATTCCTAATATTCATTAATTACCTCCCTGACAAAATTGTCTGTGAGATGGGTACATATGCCGATGACACCACGCTCTATAAGAGACACGACAGGAAAACAAATGAACACATATCTAAAGAAATGGCAGAAACACTAGAGGATGACCTCTGATCTGTAGTGGAATGGCGACAAAAATCGATGGCCGCATTCAATGCTGCTAAGACTAAACTAGTTTCCTTCAATAATTACAAGAAACCTTCTCTACCACCAATAGCAATGGCCAAAGACTCTTTATCTGAAAGCACATCTTTTAAACTCCTCGGCCTAACGTTCACAGGAAACATGAGTTGGAACAATTACATTGAGAACATTGCCAGGACCGCTGCGAAGAAGGTAGGCTCTCTCTACCATGTTAGAAAGCAACTAACGCCCGAAAGTATCCTGTACCTCTATAAGGCCACCATTCACCCATGTATGGAGTATTGTTGTCATATTTGGGATGGCGCATCTGCTACTAGTCTCTCGCTCCTGGACAAGGTTCAAAAGAGAGTCGCCAACCTAATAGGTCCTGAACTGTCATCTAAGCTTCAGCCTCTGTCCCATCGACGAAATGTTGCATCCCTCTGCCTGTTCTACAAGTACTTTAACGGTGAATGTTCCGATGAACTGCAAGCACTTATACCCCCTCGACGTAAATACCACTGACAGACCCGACAAGCAGCTAAATCCCACCCTTTCACAGTAGAGATCCCTAGATGTAAGAGAGCTTTCTACTCCAGTAGTTTCTTCCCCAGAACCGCTAGACTTTGGAACTCCTTTCCGGGACCCTGCTTCCCAAACTGTACTGACATGCAGAAGTTCAAGTGTAACGTGAACCGACATCTTGCTGCCCAACTCCCTACATAGTACCCATGTAACTTATGTCCCTGATAGTAGCCTCCTACATTAAAGTGGCGATGTGCCTTGTTTGAGGTGGAAATGTTCTTTAAAAAAAAAATTAGGAGCGCTGATTTCATTTTCTCCACTTTTCGTCCGTGTGTCACATCTTCTTGTAGCGGGAAGGAAGTAAATACCAGGCGGAAAAGCGAAGAAGTTGAATGTTTGAAAAAACGTACTTCGTGTGATACGGCAGATGGAAATACTAACCTGTGATTAGTTGTTTTCTCCCAACCGCAAAAGCAGATAATAAATGACTCCGTTATAATATTTTTTTAAAAAATATGATTGCAATAAACGTTTCTTTTTATTATTATTCTGTTGGTTGGTCCTTTAAATCAAATACAATATTACATATATATTGCAACCGTGTTCAAGAATACAGCAGTCAGTGACAAAAAAAAGTTTTGTAAACAGACACACTACTCGTATTATTATTAGATAGATTAAATTTAAGTTTAATAATGAAAATAGCTACAATTATTGATTGCTGATGTTAAATTACGTTGGCATACGAACTAGTCAAGCAATATTTTATTAGAATTTTTTTTGGTGAGAGAATTTTTCTTAGGTTGTTTTCTTAGTTTAATCCGTGAGATTTTTGAACAGAGATTTAAAAAGAAAAAAAACAAAACAAAACAAAAAACAAAAAACAAAACAAAACAAAACAAAAAAAAAAACAGGCGAAATAACATTTTTGTTGGTCTGTCATGCTTCCGAATTAACTAATTAATGTCCTGTCATACTTAAATATGAAATTAGATTTTCCAGGTTTGTAGTCATACCTAATTATGAGATAGAATTTTCGTAGATAAGTCACATCTAATCATAAAATAGGTTTTTCGTTGCATTATCACACTTAAGTATTGGACAGCATGTTTAGTATTGCGTCAAGATTCAGTAGGAAATATAATTTTTGTCGACCAGTAAAACCTGATTATGAAATAGAATTTTCGTTGATCAGTCGCACCTAATTATGAAACAGAATTTTCCTCGATCAGTCACATCTAATTATGAAATAGAATTTTCGTAAATAAATCACACCTAATTATGAAATAGAATCTTCGTCGATCAGTCACATCTAATTATGAAATAGAATTTTCGTCAATCAGTAACATCTAATTATGAAATAGAATTTTCGTCGATCAGTCACACCAAATTATGAAATAGAATTTTCCTCGATTAGTAACATCTAATTATGAAATAGAATTTTCGTCGATCAGTCATACCTAATTATGAAATAGAATTTTCGTAGACCAGTCACACCTAATTATGAAATAGAATTTTCGTCGATAAGTCACATCTAATTATGAAATAGAATTTTCGTCGATCAGTCACACCTAATTATGAAATAGAATTTTCGTGGATTAGTATCACCTAATTATGTAATAGAATTTTCCTCGATCAGTCACATCTAATTATGTAATAGAATTTTCCTCGGTCAGTCACATCTAATTATGAAATAGAATTTTCGTCGATTAGTCACACCTAATTATGAAATAGAATTTTCGTCGATTAGTCACACCTAATTATGAAATAGAATTTTCGTCGATTAGTCACACCTAATTATGAAATAGAATTTTCGTCGATCAGTCACACCAAATTATGAAATAGAATTTTCCTCGATTAGTAACATCTAATTATGAAATAGAATTTTCGTCGATCAGTCATACCTAATTATGAAATAGAATTTTCGTCGATTAGTCACACCTAATTATGAAATAGAATTTTCGTCGAATAGTCACACCTAATTATGAAATAGAATTTTCGTCGATCAGTCACACCAAATTATGAAATAGAATTTTCCTCGATTAGTAACATCTAATTATGAAATAGAATTTTCGTCGATAAGTCACATCTAATTATGAAATATAATTTTCGTCGATCAGTCACACCTAATTATGAAATAGAATTTTCGTAGATTAGTATCACCTAATTATGTAATAGAATTTTCCTCGGTCAGTCACATCTAATTATGAAATAGAATTTTCCTCGATCAGTCACACCTAATTATGAAATAGAATTTTTGTCGATCAGTCACATCTAATTATGAAATAGAATTTTCCTCGATCAGTCACATCTAATTATGTAATAGAATTTTCCTCGATCAGTCACATCTAATTATGTAATATAATTTTCCTCGATCAGTCACACCTAATTATGAAATAGAATTTTCCTCGATCAGTCACACCTAATTATGAAATAGAATTTTTGTCGATCAGTCACATCTAATTATGTAATATAATTTTCCTCGATCAGTCACACCTAATTATGTAATAAAATTTTCGTCGATCAGTCACATCTAATTATGTAATAGAATTTTCGTCGATCAGTCGCACCTAATTATGTAATAGAATTTTCGTCGATCAGTCGCACCTAATTATGTAATAGAATTTTCGTCGATCAGTCGCACCTAATTATGAAATAGAATTTTCGTCGATCAGTCACACCTAATTATGTAATAGAATTTTCCTCGATCAGTCACACCTAATTATGTAATAGAATTTTCCTCGATCAGTCACACCTAATTATGAAATAGAATTTTCGTCGATTGGTTATATCTAATTATGAAATAGAATTTTCGTCGATCAGTCACACCTAATTATGAAATAGTATTTTCTTCGATCAGTCACACCTAATTATGAAATAGAATTTTCGTCGATCAGTCGCACCTAATTATGTAATAGAATTTTCGTCGATCAGTCGCACCTAATTATGTAATAGAATTTTCGTCGATCAGTCGCACCTAATTATGTAATAGAATTTTCGTCGATCAGTCGCACCTAATTATGTAATAGAATTTTCGTCGATCAGTCGCACCTAATTATGTAATAGAATTTTCGTCGATCAGTCGCACCTAATTATGTAATAGAATTTTCGTCGATCAGTCGCACCTAATTATGAAATAGAATTTTCGTCGATCAGTCGCACCTAATTATGTAATAGAATTTTCGTCGATCAGTCGCACCTAATTATGTAATAGAATTTTCGTCGATCAGTCGCACCTAATTATGTAATAGAATTTTCGTCGATCAGTCGCACCTAATTATGTAATAGAATTTTCGTCGATCAGTCGCACCTAATTATGTAATAGAATTTTCGTCGATCAGTCGCACCTAATTATGTAATAGAATTTTCGTCGATCAGTCGCACCTAATTATGAAATAGAATTTTCGTCGATCAGTCGCACCTAATTATGTAATAGAATTTTCGTCGATCAGTCGCACCTAATTATGTAATAGAATTTTCGTCGATCAGTCGCACCTAATTATGTAATAGAATTTTCGTCGATCAGTCGCACCTAATTATGTAATAGAATTTTCGTCGATCAGTCGCACCTAATTATGTAATAGAATTTTCGTCGATCAGTCGCACCTAATTATGTAATAGAATTTTCGTCGATCAGTCGCACCTAATTATGTAATAGAATTTTCGTCGATCAGTCGCACATAATTATGTAATAGAATTTTCGTCGATCAGTCGCACCTAATTATGTAATAGAATTTTCGTCGATCAGTCACACCTAATTATGAAATAGAATTTTCGTCGATTAGTTATATCTAATTATGAAATAGAATTTTCGTCGATCAGTCACACCTAATTATGTAATAGAATTTTCCTCGATCAGTCACACCTAATTATGAAATAGAATTTTCGTCGATCAGTCGCACCTAATTATGTAATAGAATTTTCGTCGATCAGTCGCACCTAATTATGTAATAGAATTTTCGTCGATCAGTCGCACCTAATTATGTAATAGAATTTTCGTCGATCAGTCGCACCTAATTATGTAATAGAATTTTCGTCGATCAGTCGCACCTAATTATGTAATAGAATTTTCGTCGATCAGTCGCACCTAATTATGTAATAGACTTTTCGTCGATCAGTCGCACCTAATTATGAAATAGAATTTTCGTCGATCAGTCGCACCTAATTATGTAATAGAATTTTCGTCGATCAGTCGCACCTAATTATGTAATAGAATTTTCGTCGATCAGTCGCACCTAATTATGTAATAGAATTTTCGTCGATCAGTCGCACCTAATTATGTAATAGAATTTTCGTCGATCAGTCGCACCTAATTATGAAATAGAATTTTCGTCGATCAGTCGCACCTAATTATGTAATAGAATTTTCGTCGATCAGTCGCACCTAATTATGTAATAGAATTTTCGTCGATCAGTCACACCTAATTATGTAATAGAATTTTCGTCGATCAGTCACACCTAATTATGAAATAGAATTTTCGTCGATCAGTCACACCTAATTATGAAATAGTATTTTCTTCGATCAGTCACACCTAATTATGTAATAGAATTTTCGTCGATCAGTCGCACCTAATTATGTAATAGAATTTTCGTCGATCAGTCGCACCTAATTATGAAATAGAATTTTCGTCGATCAGTCGCACCTAATTATGAAATAGAATTTTCGTCGATCAGTCGCACCTAATTATGTAATAGAATTTTCGTCGATCAGTCGCACCTAATTATGTAATAGAATTTTCGTCGATCAGTCGCACCTAATTATGAAATAGAATTTTCGTCGATCAGTCGCACCTAATTATGTAATAGAATTTTCGTCGATCAGTCACACCTAATTATGTAATAGAATTTTCGTCGATCAGTCGCACCTAATTATGTAATAGAATTTTCGTCGATCAGTCACACCTAATTATGTAATAGAATTTTCGTCGATCAGTCACACCTAATTATGTAATAGAATTTTCGTCGATCAGTCACACCTAATTATGAAATAGAATTTTCGTCGATCAGTCACACCTAATTATGAAATAGTATTTTCTTCGATCAGTCACACCTAATTATGTAATAGAATTTTCGTCGATAAGTCGCACCTAATTATGTAATAGAATTTTCGTCGATCAGTCGCACCTAATTATGAAATAGAATTTTCGTCGATCAGTCGCACCTAATTATGTAATAGAATTTTCGTCGATCAGTCGCACCTAATTATGTAATAGAATTTTCGTCGATCAGTCGCACCTAATTATGTAATAGAATTTTCGTCGATCAGTCGCACCTAATTATGTAATAGAATTTGCGTCGATCAGTCACACCTAATTATGAAATAGTATTTTCTTCGATCAGTCACACCTAATTATGAAATAGTATTTTCGTCGATCAGTCACACCTAATTATGTAATAGAATTTTCGTCGATCAGTCACACCTAATTATGTAATAGAATTTTCGTCGATCAGTCGCACCTAATTATGTAATAGAATTTTCGTCGATCAGTCGCACCTAATTATGTAATAGAATTTTCGTCGATCAGTCGCACCTAATTATGTAATAGAATTTTCGTCGATCAGTCACACCTAATTATGAAATAGTATTTTCTTCGATCAGTCACACCTAATTATGTAATAGAATTTTCGTCGATCAGTCACACCTAATTATGTAATAGAATTTTCGTCGATCAGTCACACCTAATTATGTAATAGAATTTTCGTCGATCAGTCGCACCTAATTATGTAATAGAATTTTCGTCGATCAGTCACACCTAATTATGTAATAGAATTTTCTTCGATCAGTCACACCTAATTATGTAATAGAATTTTCGTCGATCAGTCGCACCTAATTATGTAATAGAATTTTCGTCGATCAGTCACACCTAATTATGTAATAGAATTTTCGTCGATCAGTCACACCTAATTATGTAATAGAATTTTCGTCGATCAGTCACACCTAATTATGAAATAGTATTTTCTTCGATCAGTCACACCTAATTATGTAATAGAATTTTCGTCGATCAGTCGCACCTAATTATGTAATAGAATTTTCGTCGATCAGTCACACCTAATTATGTAATAGAATTTTCGTCGATCAGTCACACCTAATTATGTAATAGGATTTTCATCGATCAGTCACACCTAATTATGAAATAGTATTTTCTTCGATCAGTCACACCTAATTATGTAATAGAATTTTCGTCGATCAGTCGCACCTAATTATGTAATAGAATTTTCGTCGATCAGTCACACCTAATTATGTAATAGAATTTTCGTCGATCAGTCACACCTAATTATGTAATAGAATTTTCGTCGATCAGTCACACCTAATTATGAAATAGTATTTTCTTCGATCAGTCACACCTAATTATGTAATAGAATTTTCGTCGATCAGTCGCACCTAATTATGTAATAGAATTTTCGTCGATCAGTCACAGCTAATTATGTAATAGAATTTTCGTCGATCAGTCACACCAAATTATGAAATAGAATTTTCCTCGATTAGTAACATCTAATTATGAAATAGAATGTTCGTCGATAAGTCACATCTAATTATGAAATATAATTTTCGTCGATCAGTCACACCTAATTATGAAATAGAATTTTCGTAGATTAGTATCACCTAATTATGTAATAGAATTTTCCTCGGTCAGTCACATCTAATTATGAAATAGAATTTTCCTCGATCAGTCACACCTAATTATGAAATAGAATTTTTGTCGATCAGTCACATCTAATTATGAAATAGAATTTTTCTCGATCAGTCACATCTAATTATGTAATAGAATTTTCCTCGATCAGTCATATCTAATTATGTAATATAATTTTCCTCGATCAGTCACATCTAATTATGAAATAGAATTTTCCTCGATCAGTCACACCTAATTATGAAATAGAATTTTTGTTGATCAGTCACATCTAATTATGTAATATAATTTTCCTCGATCAGTCACACCTAATTATGTAATAAAATTTTCGTCGATCAGTCACATCTAATTATGTAATAGAATTTTCGTCGATCAGTCGCACCTAATTATGTAATAGAATTTTCGTCGATCAGTCGCACCTAATTATGTAATAGAATTTTCGTCGATCAGTCGCACCTAATTATGAAATAGAATTTTCGTCGATCAGTCACACCTAATTATGTAATAGAATTTTCCTCGATCAGTCACACCTAATTATGTAATAGAATTTTCCTCGATCAGTCACACCTAATTATGAAATAGAATTTTCGTCGATTGGTTATATCTAATAATGAAATAGAATTTTCGTCGATCAGTCACACCTAATTATGAAATAGTATTTTCTTCGATCAGTCACACCTAATTATGAAATAGAATTTTCGTCGATCAGTCACACCTAATTATGTAATAGAATTTTCGTCGATCAGTCGCACCTAATTATGTAATAGAATTTTCGTCGATCAGTCGCACCTAATTATGTAATAGAATTTTCGTCGATCAGTCGCACCTAATTATGTAATAGAATTTTCGTCGATCAGTCGCACCTAATTATGTAATAGAATTTTCGTCGATCAGTCGCACCTAATTATGAAATAGAATTTTCGTCGATCAGTCGCACCTAATTATGTAATAGAATTTTCGTCGATCAGTCGCACCTAATTATGTAATAGAATTTTCGTCGATCAGTCGCACCTAATTATGTAATAGAATTTTCGTCGATCAGTCGCACCTAATTATGTAATAGAATTTTCGTCGATCAGTCGCACCTAATTATGTAATAGAATTTTCGTCGATCAGTCGCACCTAATTATGAAATAGAATTTTCGTCGATCAGTCGCACCTAATTATGTAATAGAATTTTCGTCGATCAGTCGCACCTAATTATGTAATAGAATTTTCGTCGATCAGTCGCACCTAATTATGTAATAGAATTTTCGTCGATCAGTCGCACCTAATTATGTAATAGAATTTTCGTCGATCAGTCGCACCTAATTATGTAATAGAATTTTCGTCGATCAGTCGCACCTAATTATGTAATAGAATTTTCGTCGATCAGTCGCACCTAATTATGTAATAGAATTTTCGTCGATCAGTCGCACCTAATTATGTAATAGAATTTTCGTCGATCAGTCGCACCTAATTATGTAATAGAATTTTCGTCGATCAGTCGCACATAATTATGTAATAGAATTTTCGTCGATCAGTCGCACCTAATTATGTAATAGAATTTTCGTCGATCAGTCACACCTAATTATGAAATAGAATTTTCGTCGATTAGTTATATCTAATTATGTAATAGAATTTTCGTCGATCAGTCACACCTAATTATGTAATAGAATTTTCGTCGATCAGTCGCACCTAATTATGTAATAGAATTTTCGTCGATCAGTCGCACCTAATTATGTAATAGAATTTTCGTCGATCAGTCGCACCTAATTATGTAATAGAATTTTCGTCGATCAGTCGCACATAATTATGTAATAGAATTTTCGTCGATCAGTCGCACCTAATTATGTAATAGAATTTTCGTCGATCAGTCACACCTAATTATGAAATAGAATTTTCGTCGATTAGTTATATCTAATTATGAAATAGAATTTTCGTCGATCAGTCACACCTAATTATGTAATAGAATTTTCCTCGATCAGTCACACCTAATTATGAAATAGAATTTTCGTCGATCAGTCGCACCTAATTATGTAATAGAATTTTCGTCGATCAGTCGCACCTAATTATGTAATAGAATTTTCGTCGATCAGTCGCACCTAATTATGTAATAGAATTTTCGTCGATCAGTCGCACCTAATTATGTAATAGAATTTTCGTCGATCAGTCGCACCTAATTATGTAATAGAATTTTCGTCGATCAGTCACACCTAATTATGAAATAGTATTTTCGTCGATCAGTCACACCTAATTATGTAATAGAATTTTCGTCGATCAGTCACACCTAATTATGTAATAGAATTTTCGTCGATCAGTCACACCTAATTATGTAATAGAATTTTCGTCGATCAGTCGCACCTAATTATGTAATAGAATTTTCGTCGATCAGTCGCACCTAATTATGTAATAGAATTTTCGTCGATCAGTCACACCTAATTATGTAATAGAATTTTCGTCGATCAGTCGCACCTAATTATGTAATAGAATTTTCGTCGATCAGTCACACCTAATTATGTAATAGAATTTGCGTCGATCAGTCACACCTAATTATGAAATAGTATTTTCTTCGATCAGTCACACCTAATTATGTAATAGAATTTTCGTCGATCAGTCGCACCTAATTATGTAATAGAATTTTCGTCGATCAGTCGCACCTAATTATGAAATAGAATTTTCGTCGATCAGTCGCACCTAATTATGTAATAGAATTTTCGTCGATCAGTCGCACCTAATTATGTAATAGAATTTTCGTCGATCAGTCACACCTACTTATGTAATAGAATTTTCGTCGATCAGTCGCACCTAATTATGTAATAGAATTTTCGTCGATCAGTCACACCTAATTATGTAATAGAATTTTCGTCGATCAGTCACACCTAATTATGTAATAGAATTTTCGTCGATCAGTCGCACCTAATTATGAAATAGAATTATCGTCGATCAGTCACACCTAATTATGTAATAGAATTTTCGTCGATCAGTCACACCTAATTATGTAATAGAATTTTCGTCGATCAGTCACACCTAATTATGAAATAGTATTTTCTTCGATCAGTCACACCTAATTATGTAATAGAATTTTCGTCGATCAGTCGCACCTAATTATGTAATAGAATTTTCGTCGATCAGTCACACCTAATTATGTAATAGAATTTTCGTCGATCAGTCACACCTAATTATGTAATAGAATTTTCGTCGATCAGTCACACCTAATTATGAAATAGTATTTTCTTCGATCAGTCACACCTAATTATGTAATAGAATTTTCGTCGATCAGTCGCACCTAATTATGTAATAGAATTTTCGTCGATCAGTCACACCTAATTATGTAATAGAATTTTCGTCGATCAGTCACACCTAATTATGTAATAGGATTTTCATCGATCAGTCACACCTAATTATGAAATAGTATTTTCTTCGATCAGTCACACCTAATTATGTAATAGAATTTTCGTCGATCAGTCGCACCTAATTATGTAATAGAATTTTCGTCGATCAGTCACACCTAATTATGTAATAGAATTTTCGTCGATCAGTCACACCTAATTATGTAATAGAATTTTCGTCGATCAGTCACACCTAATTATGAAATAGTATTTTCTTCGATCAGTCACACCTAATTATGTAATAGAATTTTCGTCGATCAGTCGCACCTAATTATGTAATAGAATTTTCGTCGATCAGTCACACCTAATTATGTAATAGAATTTTCGTCGATCAGTCACACCAAATTATGAAATAGAATTTTCCTCGATTAGTAAGATCTAATTTTTTAAATAGAATGTTCGTCGATAAGTCACATCTAATTATGAAATATAATTTTCGTCGATCAGTCACACCTAATTATGAAATAGAATTTTCGTAGATTAGTATCACCTAATTATGTAATAGAATTTTCCTCGGTCAGTCACATCTAATTATGAAATAGAATTTTCCTCGATCAGTCACACCTAATTATGAAATAGAATTTTTGTCGATCAGTCACATCTAATTATGAAATAGAATTTTCCTCGATCAGTCACATCTAATTATGTAATAGAATTTTCCTCGATCAGTCATATCTAATTATGTAATATAATTTTCCTCGATCAGTCACATCTAATTATGAAATAGAATTTTCCTCGATCAGTCACACCTAATTATGAAATAGAATTTTTGTTGATCAGTCACATCTAATTATGTAATATAATTTTCCTCGATCAGTCACACCTAATTATGTAATAAAATTTTCGTCGATCAGTCGCACCTAATTATGTAATAGAATTTTCGTCGATCAGTCGCACCTAATTATGAAATAGAATTTTCGTCGATCAGTCACACCTAATTATGTAATAGAATTTTCCTCGATCAGTCACACCTAATTATGTAATAGAATTTTCCTCGATCAGTCACACCTAATTATGAAATAGAATTTTCGTCGATTGGTTATATCTAATAATGAAATAGAATTTTCGTCGATCAGTCACACCTAATTATGAAATAGTATTTTCTTCGATCAGTCACACCTAATTATGTAATAGAATTTTCGTCGATCAGTCGCACCTAATTATGTAATAGAATTTTCGTCGATCAGTCGCACCTAATTATGTAATAGAATTTTCGTCGATCAGTCGCACCTAATTATGTAATAGAATTTTCGTCGATCAGTCGCACCTAATTATGTAATAGAATTTTCGTCGATCAGTCGCACCTAATTATGAAATAGAATTTTCGTCGATCAGTCGCACCTAATTATGTAATAGAATTTTCGTCGATCAGTCGCACCTAATTATGTAATAGAATTTTCGTCGATCAGTCGCACCTAATTATGTAATAGAATTTTCGTCGATCAGTCGCACCTAATTATGTAATAGAATTTTCGTCGATCAGTCGCACCTAATTATGTAATAGAATTTTCGTCGATCAGTCGCACCTAATTATGTAATAGAATTTTCGTCGATCAGTCGCACCTAATTATGTAATAGAATTTTCGTCGATCAGTCGCACCTAATTATGTAATAGAATTTTCGTCGATCAGTCGCACCTAATTATGTAATAGAATTTTCGTCGATCAGTCGCACATAATTATGTAATAGAATTTTCGTCGATCAGTCGCACCTAATTATGTAATAGAATTTTCGTCGATCAGTCACACCTAATTATGAAATAGAATTTTCGTCGATTAGTTATATCTAATTATGTAATAGAATTTTCGTCGATCAGTCACACCTAATTATGTAATAGAATTTTCGTCGATCAGTCGCACCTAATTATGTAATAGAATTTTCGTCGATCAGTCGCACCTAGTTATGTAATAGAATTTTCGTCGATCAGTCGCACCTAATTATGTAATAGAATTTTCGTCGATCAGTCGCACATAATTATGTAATAGAATTTTCGTCGATCAGTCGCACCTAATTATGTAATAGAATTTTCGTCGATCAGTCACACCTAATTATGAAATAGAATTTTCGTCGATTAGTTATATCTAATTATGAAATAGAATTTTCGTCGATCAGTCACACCTAATTATGTAATAGAATTTTCCTCGATCAGTCACACCTAATTATGAAATAGAATTTTCGTCGATCAGTCGCACCTAATTATGTAATAGAATTTTCGTCGATCAGTCGCACCTAATTATGTAATAGAATTTTCGTCGATCAGTCGCACCTAATTATGTAATAGAATTTTCGTCGATCAGTCGCACCTAATTATGTAATAGAATTTTCGTCGATCAGTCGCACCTAATTATGTAATAGAATTTTCGTCGATCAGTCACACCTAATTATGAAATAGTATTTTCGTCGATCAGTCACACCTAATTATGTAATAGAATTTTCGTCGATCAGTCACACCTAATTATGTAATAGAATTTTCGTCGATCAGTCACACCTAATTATGTAATAGAATTTTCGTCGATCAGTCGCACCTAATTATGTAATAGAATTTTCGTCGATCAGTCGCACCTAATTATGTAATAGAATTTTCGTCGATCAGTCACACCTAATTATGTAATAGAATTTTCGTCGATCAGTCACACCTAATTATGAAATAGTATTTTCGTCGATCAGTCACACCTAATTATGTAATAGAATTTTCGTCGATCAGTCACACCTAATTATGTAATAGAATTTTCGTCGATCAGTCGCACATAATTATGTAATAGAATTTTCGTCGATCAGTCGCACCTAATTATGTAATAGAATTTTCGTCGATCAGTCACACCTAATTATGAAATAGAATTTTCGTCGATTAGTTATATCTAATTATGTAATAGAATTTTCGTCGATCAGTCACACCTAATTATGTAATAGAATTTTCGTCGATCAGTCGCACCTAATTATGTAATAGAATTTTCGTCGATCAGTCGCACCTAGTTATGTAATAGAATTTTCGTCGATCAGTCGCACCTAATTATGTAATAGAATTTTCGTCGATCAGTCGCACATAATTATGTAATAGAATTTTCGTCGATCAGTCGCACCTAATTATGTAATAGAATTTTCGTCGATCAGTCACACCTAATTATGAAATAGAATTTTCGTCGATTAGTTATATCTAATTATGAAATAGAATTTTCGTCGATCAGTCACACCTAATTATGTAATAGAATTTTCCTCGATCAGTCACACCTAATTATGAAATAGAATTTTCGTCGATCAGTCGCACCTAATTATGTAATAGAATTTTCGTCGATCAGTCGCACCTAATTATGTAATAGAATTTTCGTCGATCAGTCGCACCTAATTATGTAATAGAATTTTCGTCGATCAGTCGCACCTAATTATGTAATAGAATTTTCGTCGATCAGTCGCACCTAATTATGTAATAGAATTTTCGTCGATCAGTCACACCTAATTATGAAATAGTATTTTCGTCGATCAGTCACATTTAATTATGTAATAGAATTTTCGTCGATCAGTCACACCTAATTATGTAATAGAATTTTCGTCGATCAGTCACACCTAATTATGTAATAGAATTTTCGTCGATCAGTCGCACCTAATTATGTAATAGAATTTTCGTCGATCAGTCGCACCTAATTATGTAATAGAATTTTCGTCGATCAGTCACACCTAATTATGTAATAGAATTTTCGTCGATCAGTCACACCTAATTATGAAATAGTATTTTCGTCGATCAGTCACACCTAATTATGTAATAGAATTTTCGTCGATCAGTCACACCTAATTATGTAATAGAATTTTCGTCGATCAGTCACACCTAATTATGTAATAGAATTTTCGTCGATCAGTCGCACCTAATTATGTAATAGAATTTTCGTCGATCAGTCGCACCTAATTATGTAATAGAATTTTCGTCGATCAGTCACACCTAATTATGTAATAGAATTTTCGTCGATCAGTCGCACCTAATTATGTAATAGAATTTTCGTCGATCAGTCACACCTAATTATGTAATAGAATTTTCGTCGATCAGTCACACCTAATTATGTAATAGAATTTTCGTCGATCAGTCACACCTAATTATGAAATAGTATTTTCTTCGATCAGTCACACCTAATTATGTAATAGAATTTTCGTCGATCAGTCGCACCTAATTATGTAATAGAATTTTCATCGATCAGTCACACCTAATTATGTAATAGAATTTTCGTCGATCAGTCACACCTAATTATGTAATAGAATTTTCATCGATCAGTCACACCTAATTATGAAATAGTATTTTCTTCGATCAGTCACACCTAATTATGTAATAGAATTTTCGTCGATCAGTCGCACCTAATTATGTAATAGAATTTTCGTCGATCAGTCACACCTAATTATGTAATAGAATTTTCGTCGATCAGTCACACCTAATTATGTAATAGAATTTTCGTCGATCAGTCACACCTAATTATGAAATAGTATTTTCTTCGATCAGTCACACCTAATTATGTAATAGAATTTTCGTCGATCAGTCGCACCTAATTATGTAATAGAATTTTCGTCGATCAGTCACACCTAATTATGTAATAGAATTTTCGTCGATCAGTCACACCTAATTATGTAATAGAATTTTCGTCGATCAGTCACACCTAATTATGAAATAGTATTTTCTTCGATCAGTCACACCTAATTATGTAATAGAATTTTCGTCGATCAGTCGCACCTAATTATGTAATAGAATTTTCGTCGATCAGTCGCACCTAATTATGAAATAGAATTTTCGTCGATCAGTCGCTCCTAATTATGTAATAGAATTTTCGTCGATCAGTCACACCTAATTATGTAATAGAATTTTCGTCGATCAGTCACACATAATTATGTAATAGAATTTTCGTCGATCAGTCGCACCTAATTATGTAATAGAATTTTCGTCGATCAGTCACACCTAATTATGTAATAGAATTTTCGTCGATCAGTCACACCTAATTATGTAATAGAATTTTCGTCGATCAGTCGCACCTAATTATGTAATAGAATTTTCGTCGATCAGTCACACCTAATTATGTAATAGAATTTTCGTCGATCAGTCACACCTAATTATGTAATAGAATTTTCGTCGATCAGTGACACCTAATTATGTAATAGAATTTTCGTCGATCAGTCGCACCTAATTATGTAATAGAATTTTCGTCGATCAGTCACACCTAATTATGTAATAGAATTTTCGTCGATCAGTCACACCTAATTATGTAATAGAATTTTCGTCGATCAGTCGCACCTAATTATGTAATAGAATTTTCGTCGATCAGTCACACCTAATTATGTAATAGAATTTTCGTCGATCAGTCACACCTAATTATGTAATAGAATTTTCGTCGATCAGTCGCACCTAATTATGTAATAGAATTTTCGTCGATCAGTCGCACCTAATTATGTAATAGAATTTTCGTCGATCAGTCGCACCTAATTATGTAATAGAATTTTCGTCGATCAGTCGCACCTAATTATGTAATAGAATTTTCGTCGATCAGTCACACCTAATTATGTAATAGAATTTTCGTCGATCAGTCACACCTAATTATGTAATAGAATTTTCGTCGATCAGTCACACCTAATTATGTAATAGAATTTTCGTCGATCAGTCACACCTAATTATGTAATAGAATTTTCGTCGATCAGTCGCACCTAATTATGTAATAGAATTTTCGTCGATCAGTCACACCTAATTATGTAATAGAATTTTCGTCGATCAGTCACACCTAATTATGTAATAGAATTTTCGTCGATCAGTCGCACCTAATTATGTAATAGAATTTTCGTCGATCAGTCGCACCTAATTATGTAATAGAATTTTCGTCGATCAGTCGCACCTAAGTATGTAATAGAATTTTCGTCGATCAGTCACACCTAATTATGTAATAGAATTTTCGTCGATCAGTCGCACCTAATTATGTAATAGAATTTTCGTCGATCAGTCACACCTAATTATGTAATAGAATTTTCGTCGATCAGTCACACCTAATTATGAAATAGTATTTTCTTCGATCAGTCACACCTAATTATGTAATAGAATTTTCGTCGATCAGTCACACCTAATTATGTAATAGAATTTTCGTCGATCAGTCACACCTAATTATGTAATAGAATTTTCGTCGATCAGTCGCACCTAATTATGTAATAGAATTTTCGTCGATCAGTCACACCTAATTATGTAATAGAATTTTCGTCGATCAGTCACACCTAATTATGTAATAGAATTTTCGTCGATCAGTCGCACCTAATTATGTAATAGAATTTTCGTCGATCAGTCACACCTAATTATGTAATAGAATTTTCGTCGATCAGTCACACCTAATTATGAAATAGTATTTTCTTCGATCAGTCACACCTAATTATGTAATAGAATTTTCGTCGATCAGTCGCACCTAATTATGTAATAGAATTTTCGTCGATCAGTCGCACCTAATTATGTATTAGAATTTTCGTCGATCAGTCGCACCTAATTATGTAATAGAATTTTCGTCGATCAGTCGCACCTAATTATGTAATAGAATTTTCGTCGATCAGTCACACCTAATTATGTAATAGAATTTTCGTCGATCAGTCGCACCTAATTATGTAATAGAATTTTCGTCGATCAGTCACACCTAATTATGTAATAGAATTTTCGTCGATCAGTCGCACCTAATTATGTAATAGAATTTTCGTCGATCAGTCGCACCTAATTATGTAATAGAATTTTCGTCGATCAGTCGCACCTAATTATGTAATAGAATTTTCGTCGATCAGTCACACCTAATTATGTAATAGAATTTTCGTCGATCAGTCGCACCTAATTATGTAATAGAATTTTCGTCGATCAGTCACACCTAATTATGTAATAGAATTTTCGTCGATCAGTCGCACCTAATTATGTAATAGAATTTTCGTCGATCAGTCACACCTAATTATGTAATAGAATTTTCGTCGATCAGTCACACCTAATTATGAAATAGAATTTTCGTCGATCAGTCGCACCTAATTATGTAATAGAATTTTCGTCGATCAGTCACACCTAATTATGTAATAGAATTTTCGTCGATCAGTCACACCTAATTATGTAATAGAATTTTCGTCGATCAGTCACACCTAATTATGTAATAGAATTTTCGTCGATCAGTCGCACCTAATTATGTAATAGAATTTTCGTCGATCAGTCACACCTAATTATGAAATAGAATTTTCGTCGATCAGTCGCACCTAATTATGTAATAGAATGTTCGTCGATCAGTCACACCTAATTATGTAATAGAATTTTCGTCGATCAGTCGCACCTAATTATGTAATAGAATTTTCGTCGATCAGTCACACCTAATTATGTAATAGAATTTTCGTCGATCAGTCGCACCTAATTATGTAATAGAATTTTCGTCGATCAGTCACACCTAATTATGTAATAGAATTTTCGTCGATCAGTCACACCTAATTTTGTAATAGAATTTTCGTCGATCAGTCGCACCTAATTATGTAATAGAATTTTCGTCGATCAGTCGCACCTAATTATGAAATAGAATTTTCGTCGATCAGTCGCACCTAATTATGTAATAGAATTTTCGTCGATCAGTCGCACCTAATTATGTAATAGAATTTTCGTCGATCAGTCACACCTAATTATGTAATAGAATTTTCGTCGATCAGTCGCACCTAATTATGAAATAGAATTTTCGTCGATCAGTCGCACCTAATTATGTAATAGAATTTTCGTCGATCAGTCGCACCTAATTATGAAATAGAATTTTCGTCGATCAGTCACACCTAATTATGTAATAGAATTTTCGTCGATCAGTCACATCTAATTATGAAATAGAATTTTCGTCGATCAGTCGCACCTAATTATGAAATAGAATTTTCGTCGATCAGTCACACCTAATTATGTAATAGAATTTTCGTCGATCAGTCACACCTAATTATGAAATAGAATTTTCGTCGATTAGTTATATCTAATTATGAAATAGAATTTTCGTCGGGTTTATTATAAAATACAATTTGCACCGATGTATCACATTTACTTACGAAATAGAATTTTCGTCGGTTTGTCCCACCTACGTATGAAATAGAACTTTTGTCGATCTGCAACACTTGTTAATTAAATAGAATTTTCGTCGATCTCTCAGGCTTGCGTATAAAATAGAATTTTCGTAATCGGTACGTTTCAGTGTGCAATAGTCGCATCTTCTAATAGCCATATGTTTTTTATTCTGTGCATTTCTTCTTACTTTCAGACTGCTTGGAAGATAATTTGGAGCAGCAGTTCCACGATTCTCTGGTTCCGTTTGAATGCTATTGTTCCATTCACGATCTGATCGTTGCGCTTCCTTTAGCTCGGATTTTTTTTATAATAATGTTTCTTTTTTCCCAGATTTCTTTAAGATTCACTTTGTCGATTTCTTTCGTGATTACAATTATGTCTGCGATTCTCGCTGTCCTGGGATCGACCGGCTGCGCCAATACATAGCACAAATGTCCACTTATTCTTGGTCTCCTTCATCATCTATTAGTTAAGGCAAATTCAAACAATATGTACACATATAAAGACACACACACACACACACACACACACACACACACACACACACGCGCGCGCACACACATATAGTCACACACAGACTGACTGTTTCGCTGTATCACAAGTTTTTAGTGTAGCTAGACCAGCATTCGTCTAAAGCGAGGGATCGAACTAACAATCTAGTCGAGAATTAGTAGCTCTGATCACCAGTCTATGAGGCAGGCGCTGTTGGAAATAATATTTACAACGTTTTGTGTAAACATTAACTATTACTTAACAGTGCTCTATTTGTTTATTTGCAAAGAGCTTTATTGTACGCTAAAGTAATAGCAGAACAACGATTGTATTAAACCCGAGAAGGAAGCTGTTTCACATTAGATAATTATGCAATATATATATATATATATATATATATATATATATATATATATATATATATATATATATATATATATATATATAAGTGAAAGTGTCTGTCTGTGTGTCTGTCTGTCTATGTACATTTCCCTACGCAATAACTCTGTCAACTTTCAGTGTACAGACTCAAAATTTCATATACAGAGTATTGATATTTGGGAAAAACTTTGTAATCCATTTTTGGCCAGAAATGTGGCTGTTAAGGGGTCAAAGTTCAACGATTTGACCTTTGAGAACTCTACCAAACGTCTCAGCCAAATCTGGGTTTAAAAAATTGAAATTTTAGATATAGGTTCTTTGGGCATGGATCTAACTTAATAACTTGATTTGAGTCCAAAAAGTAAATGTTTAGGGGTCATAATAGGGGTCAAAGTTAAAAAAATTTGACCTCTGCTGTCTCATCCAAATTACTCAGACAATTTCTGGTCTAAACATTTGAAATTTGACATAAAGGGTATTCAGAAATAGGGCAAGTTTTTTAATCGGTTTGGGGCGAAAATTTTAGTTACCAATAATAAGATGTATGCATGTTTGCATGTGTGCCTAAAACTTTCGACAGAGGCTACGGATTTTTACAAGATCAGTATCGTTTTGAAGTTCAACTTTTGGACGACAAATATCAGAAAATTGGCTAAAAACATTAATATTTTCACCTTCAACTAGACAGTTTTCTACAGGGCGGGTCGCTTTTTCGCTGATATTTTCGAAAGTCATACTCTGCTTTCGATTATCTAGCCTTAATTAAAACCTACGTCAGTTCCGGTTTGACGATGGTCGTAACAGCAAAGACGTCAGGTTTTTTCCTCCTTCGCGGTACGGGTTCGAGCCTGCCTTCCTACTATCACTTTTTTTTTTTTTTGCTCAACATGCGCATCCAAACACCCGGGCAACGCCGAGTTCCCATGCTAGTATATAATAAAAGGAAATCCGCTTTTTGAAAAGCATTCCATATTAAGAACTTAAACTTTAACAGTTGAAACACCGGGCAATGGCAAAATTGATTTAAGCAAATATTTCTATTTATTTAAATAAAATTAAAAAGAAACATTTTTCAAATTTTCGATGAATAAAATATTCTTCTTCAGGAAATACAGGCAGTTTTTTTACGTGTCATGGTGGAGGTAATACTCAGCATGTTCTCAGAGGTTGGAAATTAAAGATAAATGATGTTTAAATGTCAAGTAACAATGTTAACGTTGGTCGAACGCATGGGTCAATAATAAAAGGAAATCCACTGTTTGAAAAGCTCTCCATATTAAGAATTTTAAATTTAACGGTTGAAAGACTAAACGGCGGAGGAATATATATATATATATATATATATATATATATATATATATATATATATATAGAGAGAGAGAGAGAGAGAGAGAGAGAGAGAGATTATTTGTTTTTTTCGATACGTTTTGAATGAATTCAATTATTTACGAAAGTGCATTTTTACTTAAATGCGAGTTGGGAATAATTTTCCATTTAACCAATTTGGTACACCTGAAATGGAGACCGGCATATATACTGTTTTTATTTTTAAAAACAATATATATATATATATATATATATATATATATATATATATATGCATATATATATGTAGTAAAATACTTTATATATACATACGAATGACAAAAAATGACCAAAATGCAAGACAAAGCAAAATGGAACCGCAAGTATTAGACACTAGCACAAATAAACAACAAACTAAAGTCCGTAGGCGTAAAAACAGACATAGGGAGATCCTATGGTTCAACCCTCCATATTCCAAAAATCTTGTGACAAACATAGCCAGAGAATTTTTTTAAATATTAGAACAAAGTTTAAAGCCCCTTATATATACAGTAAGCTCTTTTATAAGAACACAATCAAAGTGTCTTACTCAACTATGCCAAACCTTCATCAAAAAATAATTAGTTTTAAGAATAAAAAAAATTAATAAGATACAAAATACAAATACAGAAACTATAGCAGGCTGTAACTGCAGAAGAAAAAAATAGATGCCCCTTACAAGGTAGATGCAAAAAAAAAATTGTAGTTAATAGCTGCACAAACCCCAAATTTAAATGATGTTAATGACAACCATAGCTCGACCACACGATTAAATAACTGCACCCATTTTAACCAATCTACCAATCAAATACAGACCAACCCATTACATACCAATGCCGCCCCTAATCTATTTGACAATAAATGCATTAAACAAAACGCAATCTACTTCAGTTCGATATCTGGATTTATTAAACATAGGATTTCAACCCACAAGCACTCTTATAAAAATCCCTTCCTGGTGAACCAAACCACTATATCTAAACATATTTGGCAACTCAATGATAAGAATATTTCCTTCAATTCGAAATGGGAAATAATAGGATCATATAAAGGGGACAGATTCTGTACACTTTGTAGACATGAGGCACTTAAGATTTTAAAATATGATGATATCAAAAATAAAACCACCCTCTTAAATTCAAGGGATGAGCTTTTATCTTTATGCATTCATAAACGTTGGTTTGAATTTAACAAATATAAACACCATAAGTCATTAAAAATGTTTCTTATTAATAATCTATCTTAGAATTTGTAATTTATAATGTAATATCTTTATTAATAAAATTTGGATTATTATTATTATTATTATTGTTATTATTATTATTATTATTATTATTATTATTATTAGTTTACCTGATGTATTTACCATTTTTTATATCTTATTTAAATATCTATTTAAATTTAACCTTTGCATGTTATTATTTTTATTAATTTCAATAAATGAATAAATAAATGATTAAAAAATTAATAATTTTATTCTATAAGATCCTATCATATAAAACAGCTGATTATCTCCCTTTGATCATTTTACTAGCCAAATACGATTATCTTCCTTTACTGTTAAAATCTTTATTTAATTTAAATTAGGCGTTACTAACGTATTCTTACCATTAAAATATTCCATTGGCGTCCACTTTGAAAATTCACCATTTCAAGCATTCATAAGCTATATTCAACATCCAAATGAATGCTTTGACGATAATTACGATTTATTTTTATATCAACCCATATTACTTTGCTTATCAACACCAATAAGTAACTATTTTCCTTTGTATTTTAATATATTCCAGATTCATCTCCTTACTTAAGAAATGCTAGGTTCATTTATGGTGTTTTTATAAAAAAAAACCCACCCAATATTTTTGTTGATGAGGAGAAAAAAAAAAAACTATGTTAAAATTATTGTCCATGACTTAATGTCTATCGCAATAAAAACATCGTTTCCGAAACGATCGTACAATTTATTGGCTTTGTTGTGTTCCTTCTTATGAAACAGATTTTTAATTTTTAATTTTAATTTGAAGTATAAATTATCAATCGCCTTACCAAATATTATCGAGCTTATTATCTATCTGCATTACAACGAGAACTGTTCTTTTCTTGTATTTTAATTAAATTAGTGATTTTACTATCACATTAAAATACACTCTGCTCTTTAGACTACAGTTCTAACCCCCTTTAAATTATATATATATATATGTATATATATATATATGTATATATATATGTATATATATATAAAGGAAAACAAAGGGATGTACTGTTTACCTGATATACGCAATGGTAAACTTAAACTAATATAGATAACAGTATTTATATATAGAAAATTTAATCCCAACTGAATTGAAAAAGCTCAATACGAAATAGAAAGTAGAGTTTTAATTTTCTTTCTCTCTTGTATATATATATATATATATATATATATATATATATATATATATATATATATATATATATGTGTGTGTGTGTGTGTGTGTGTGTATTTATAGATAACTTGCCTGATAGTCAGTATTTGAATGAATGATATGATATTCATATTTGATATTTTTGTGAACTAGACTTCCCATTCGTATTGAAACCATCGGTATCAATCAATAGTTCGAAAACATTAGAGTAGACCATGGAAAATGTACAACAAGCTTGTTACGTTTGCAAATGACATTTATAATTAACCCCTGACTTCATATTAACAGTTCTATCAAGTCCTACCGAAACTTCTTTGAAGTTATTTTTATTTGATGGCGAATTCCAAGAAAATAAATGAAGTTTTTCTGCGGGTGGTGTTTATCCCCACGTGGCCTTCATTCTTCGCCATGTTTTGTATAAAACTATATTTCTCGTATATTCGCCTAACTGTAAAATATTTTACAATCTTAAACTTTGTCAACGAAAACTCAATGACAAACTTTGACCAAAATTGTTAATTCCTTTTTAATCGATATAAAAATATAAAACATTACACGAATTACGCTATATGGAACCAATGATACTCATGATCAATTGAAATAAATCTTATAAATATGAACCACTCTACTCCCTTCAAATTTAATTAGCAAGATGCATTGACATCAGTGTTTGGATTCTACATTATATTTTGACAAAGTATTAAAAATATATATACAAAATTAGGCTCATCTTTGCTGAGTAAAGCGTTATTTCGTTCATGCAGTTGAACAAAGAAGTGTTTACCATGTAAATATCACCAAAACTAAATGACTATCATTTTATTGATCACTAGCTGACCCGTGTTCCGGTGTTGCTCGAGAATAAGTTTGGTTATTTTTCCCGTCACTGCGTTCAATGTCAGACAAAAATAATTGGTAAAAATTAAACAGTGAAATCTACTCCTACCTTTGCAAAGTTTTTTTTTTTTTTTTTTAGAAAAGTCAGTTGCGTCGGACATATTTCAGGATTTCAGAAAATTGATTGAAAGCGAATGATAATTTCCTGAAACACGCTTGAGATATTGACAAGAAAGATGACCATATAAAAATGATTTGTAGCGCCTGTGTATATATTGCTATGATGTATTTTTCCAGAGTGGAAAACAACCGTATTTTGATTAATATAAAGCGAATTCTATTGATTTCCTGCAAAACACGCTGCGAACAATGCCACAATTCTGACAAATTTATTGTCCTCTAGCTACTGGAGGAAAGTTTCAACATAAAGACAGAACACTAGCATTTGACACGTGATTTATTTATTTGGGAGACCTTTTTGGTGATCTTTCAACAAAAATTTTTAGACTCTTAATACCGGGCCAAGATCAAAGTGTAGTATCCGGTGAAAGAAGTTACTAACTAAGAGAAACTTTTGTTTAGTTCTGGAGTGACAAGTATGACCAACGACCCCCATTTTCCCCCTTTTTGAGTTGGCCTTGTGCCTAAGTTTTTTGTTCAGGTTGAACTTGCATTGTAATTTTAGCCCGAATAAAAGATTTAATACCTCAAAGTGTAGTATCTGTTCTTTAGATGCTACACTTCAATTTCCTGTTCTCTGTCAGTGGAGGAGAAATCCTTCACGACTGAGACAATTTTTATTTTTTGTTCCTTTCTCCACGTTAAAAAAACGACCCTGGTGTCTAACTCTGCCCTCGTGGGGAGGCAATGTAACTAGGAACTCTAAAGTCTGACACTGTCATTCAAAATAAAACATTTTATAATTTCTAGTTAGTCATCAATACCACTTTCGAATACTAATTTTTACAAGTGATTCGAAGGTCGTCATACACGGTGACCCCCCCCCCCCAAAAAAAAAACAAAAGCTAAATGGAGGCCATCTAGACCATATGCTGTAGAACGGAGAAAAAAAGGCCAAAGACCCTAGTGTTTTGATGTGATGTTTTGAATATAATAAACTAGTTATGACCAAAGTTTCATTTCATTTGGACAAAACACTAAAAAACGGGGCCTAATTAGAGTTAGGGCCCGGTTTTTTTGGGTCACCCTGTATTAATCGTGAACGATAACAAGCCTATCAATACTTTACATCAACAACATCCAAGAGTAACGAAGATGCAGCATCATCTTGGGAAGTAATTGTACGGAGACGTCCATATCTTGAGCTTTCACTCATTAAGGTTAACAGACGTGTACGCATATGAAAGAGAAAGGCATATGAATTAATGCATAGCGTGTCACACACGTCTATTCTGATTGAAATGTGAGCATCCAATAGAGAGACAATTTTCGATCAGAAACCACGTGTTTTTTTTATCTTCTATTTGGGATCATCTCTTGGATCATTAAAACACAGATCTCGTTATGTTACACTGTATATATATATATATATATATATATATATATATATATATATATATATATATATCAATAATGGTTATCCTGTTGACCTTATTGATGACTGTATTTTCAAAAAGGTTGCGGATTTTAAATTCCCTAAAAAGTTTGGACCTTTGAAATGCCCAGTTTATTTAAAATTACCGTGGACTGGGGGAAAAGTGACAGACTTTCCGAACAGATTCGCAGAAGTATTTATGACTGCTTTTATTCTGTGTCCTTGTGTTTAGTATATACTACGAGACCTGCATTTCCTTCTTTTCGCAAGGATAGTTTGCCTTACATCCAAAATAGTAATATTGTATATCAATTCAAATGCCAGTGCGATGCTGGTTATGTTGGGCGAACATCCTTGCATCTTTTGACTCGTATAAACCAGCATGTTCCATCGAAGATCAGACAAGAGAGGATGGGGTCTGGTAGTCTCCCTCCTTCTGCAGCCTTGGACTCTGCTATTGGCCAGCATTTGGTTGACAACCCGTGCTGTGCCGATAGATATAAAATAGAATGGTTCGAGGTGCTACATAGAGCGGACTCCAGAAACCATTTAAAGATTTTGGAGTCTGTCTCTATTGCGGTGCGGAAACCTTCTTTGTGTCGGCAGAAAGAAACATCTAACGCATTATTTCTCTTTGGGGAACTTTTAATCTTTTCTCCGGTTTTTTTTAGTGTCCCCGTAATTTTTGGCATATTCAATAGTTCCCCATCAGAACTCTTTACTTTCGACATAGTATTATTATTTTACGCTATCGATTTTCTCCTTTTGAGATGATAGCTGAAAGAGCTCTCGAGAGACTTCCGCCCATTATATTTAAGACAATATATATATATATATATATATATATATATATATATATATATATATATATATATATATATATATACTAGCATGGGTGCCCGGCGTTGCCCAGGCGTTTGGAGGTGTATGCTGAAAAAAAAAAAAAAAAAAACGGTTAATTTTTTTAAAACTTTGACCCCTATTATGACCCCTTTAAAATTTATTGTTTTGGGCTCAAATCAAGTTATTAAGTTATATCCATGTCCAAGGAACCTATATCTAAAACAAGTGTTTCGACTCCAAATAGTCGAAGGAGTTTGGTAGAGTTCTCAAAGGTCAAATCGTTGAACTTTAACCCCTTAACAGCCAAATTTCTGTCCGAAAACCAATCACATGGATTTTCCGAAATCTCAGTACCCTGTATATCAAATTTCGAGTTTGTAGACGAAAAATTGACAAAGTTATTGCGTAGGGAAATGTGAACACACACAGACACGTTCACTTTTATATACCTATCTATACTCCTATAAATTCGGGTTTCTTTTGTGTGTATCGATATTCATATTAAACCCTCTTTTCTATTTATTTAAAAAGAAAATACAATTTTCTAAGATCTTGGTTGTGAAATTGCATTCACTAGCAAACGATCTAGCTAATTTGCATATTCTTTTAAACATTCATTTTAATTAATTCCCTATTCGTTGCTTCGATTTTTAATGGGATAATAATCTTTAGTAACTATTACCGGTAATTATATTCATGCAGATATTCTACATGATTTATACATGCATAATATTTGCGAAAAAGTTTATAGTAAACACAAAATTGTTTCCGTATATATTTATGTATACGTATATATTTTTCTTAAACAAATCTATCTATCTATCTATCTATCTATCTATATCTATATATATATATATATATATATATATATATATATATATATATATATATAAAAGTGAACGTGTCTGTGTGTCTGTCTGTGTACATTTCCCTACGCAATAACTTTGTCAATTTTTCGTCTACAGACTCGAAATTTGATATACAGGGTACTGAGATTTGGGAAAATCTTAGTGATCGATTTTCAGCCAGAAATTTGGCTGTTAAGGGATTAAAGTTCAACGATTTAACCTTTGAGAACTTTAACAAACTCCTCCGACACTTTGGGGTGTAAACACTTGAAATTTTAGATATAGGTTTCTTGGACATTGATCTAACTTAACAACTTGATTAGAGCCCTAAACAATAAATGTTAAGAGGTCATAATAGGGATTAAAGTTAAAAAAATTGACCGTTTTTTTTTTGCTCAACATACACCTCACACACGAGCAACGCTGAGCACCAATGCTAGTATATATATATATATATATATATATATATATATATATATATATATATATATAGTACACAATTTTGTTGAAATTCAAAGAGTTAAAGTTTTTCTTTTATACAACTCCTGTTCCTTTTATCTTGCATCTCTTCATTAAAGCCTTTTCGTTAATAGGATGTCGATTTTATGATTTTATGTTTTCGTAATATTTTCTTTCTCATCAACTCGTCAGATGTGATTTCCATCCGATGTTACCAAGAACAAATTGACCTTGTACATGATAAACCTGGTACGTGCGTCTGGGGAAAAGAAATTTCATCCCCACGTTGTTACAGATCGGCCATCGCCATCCTGGGTACTGTGCAAACAAAAATTCTTATTTTATATATATATATATATATATATATATATATATATATATATATATATATATATAAATATATATATATATATAAATATATATATATATATATATATTTGTTTTTTTTTTTTTATTATTTCATCCTCGAGTGTATTAACTGAAATCATTACACGCGCGTAAAAAAAAATGCCCGCCAAACAAACAAAACAATGCATAATGCAACTTTTTATATCTTGATAACTACTTATTTCTGCAAAATTTCAATGCGATTTTCGAGCAAAAGTTTAAAACCACCGATTATATGCCAGCCTATGTCATGGTAACATATATTGAGTGAGTTCCTAACAGTATTTTGTATAGTTTGTTAATTTAAACTCATTTTCCCAAAATTTCTTAACGTGTTCGATACAGTTTGCCGCCATTTGTATTTTTCAGATATACTGATAAACATTGAATGTTTTTGAACCGATTATACATTACATAAAAACACTAAAATCTTATCCAGTTAGGTAGAACATTTACTTTTCTTGCCTTTGATAACATTTATTTGTTATGTATTTATTTTTTGACAACTTCTTTGTATCTGTGTTTAGTAATATAAACCCTTTTCATTTAATATAACGTTTAGTCGGCTTGAAAAACAGTGTTTATCGGTGTATTTTAAAGCTACAAATGGTAGTGGACACTGTTGATTACTTTAAGTTAGAGAAAGTGAGTTAAAACAAAAAAAAAAACTATACAAAATACTGTCAGAAACCCACCAATTATGCCAGCCTATGTCATGGTAACATATATTCGGTGAGTTTCAGACACTGTTTTGTATAGTTTTTAGTTTTCAACTTACTTTCCCAAACTTAACGTATTCAACAGAGTCTGCGACCATTTCTGTTTTTCGAGCCGATTAAACATTTTACATTACATAAAAACACTAAACAATTATCCAATTAGGTAGAAACGTAACTTACCTTACCTTTGCTTTCATTTATTTGTTTTTGGACAACTTTTTCGAATCTGTTTATAGTAAGCCCCACCTCGCCATCAACCAAATATTAATTACTAGCTCACATTTTTGTAAAAAAAAAAAAAAAAAAAAACATTTAGCGTTTCAACATTTTTGCTACGTTCGGCTACATCCACTGATTGTTGGTTGAGTCCAAACCATGAATGATTGACAGAAACTCCCTCGGATCCAGATCAAATTCTGCAAGAGTACCATTTTTTTTTCATTTTCGCCTTCTTTTTCACTTTTTGGAGTGGATTGCTGTACTAAGAATATAAGAAACATGCATTTTCTCTTTTTATTAAATTTTTCCATTACACCAAATTGAGCCACTGCAACGCGTGGTAGGGTACAGCTAGTATATATATTATATATATATATATTATATATATATATTATATATATATATATATATATATATATATATATATATATATATATATATACATATACTATTTGAACAAAAACTAAGACTTCAAAAATTGGGTTGATAGCAACAAAAAGTGTATTTAATTGTTAGTTACAATTGTTTCAAGACCATTTGGACAAATTCAAACATTATGTCGTTTGAAAATTTTCACAGGAACAGCCTATCTTCAAGCTTGTTAAATAAAAAACACTTTAGCAATAAAACATTATGGAAAACATTTCCCTTACAAGGAAAAGAAAACAAGCGAAACTATTTTACCTCAGTCGCCTCCTTGCCAAGTATGTTTTTTAAAGATTTATATATCTACCTATTTTCGTATCTCTATTTAAAAAAAAAATCATACGATGTTACCACTAATTACCGATAATCATTTAATATGTTTTATTAATACTATTTGTTTATTTCTTAAATTAGATTTCCAAATTTCTTTATTTAATTGTTAATATATATATTGATATATACGAGGGTCGTGCAATAAGTAATCCCCCTGACCCACTTCCAGTTGTCTGATCTAGCTGAAATTTTGCATGTTCAATGATTTATATCTCTACGGGTTATGTGGCAAATTACAGCTTTGAACTAATTGTGGTTTCTGTTTTACAGGTGTTTGAACTGAGTCAGGTGTGAAATGGAGCTTGAATGTCGAGCATTGTTCCGGTTTTTGTATTTGAAAGGACGCACACCATAGGAGACTTTTGATGAAATGAAAGAAACTTATGGTGATAATGCCCCATCATATGACCTTGTAAAATGCTGGCATCGTGAATTCAAGCATGGCCGGAAGTCTGTCAGATCTGGTCGCCCCCCCTTCTGCCATTGATGAGGCATCTGTCCGTCAAGTTGAGGCTGCCATTTTGGAAGATCGGCGCATTACTAGTCGCCAAATAGCCCAAGGTGTCAAGATTAGTACAGGGTCTGTGGAAACTATCATTCATGACCATTTGCATATGCATAAGGTGTCTGCCAGATGGATTCCCAGGTTGCTCACACCATTCCAGAAACGAGAACGCATCGAGTGCTTGAGGATGAATTTGGAGAGGTGCCAAGAAGATGAGTCAAAGTTTTTCAAAATACTAATTACACAGGATGAAACCTGGGTCCATCACTATGATCCAGAGACCAAAGCCCAGTCAATGCAGTGGAAGCACAGTGGAAGCCTGAACACCTCCAAAGAAAGCAAGGGTGCAGCCCTCCACTGGCAAGATCATGCTCACAGTCTTCTGGGACCAGGATGAAGTAGTGATGACAGATTTCCTGGCAAAGGGTACTACAATTACAGGAACCTATTATGCTTCACTTTTGAGGAAATTAAGGAAAGCTATCAAAATCAAGAGGCGGGGCAAGATCAGCAATGGTACCCTCCTCCTGCAGGACAACGCTCCGATCTATAACTCGCATGTCTGTTGCCAGATCAGAAGCACTGGCGTGTGGTTATGAAATCCTGCCCTTTCCTCCCTATTCTCCTGACCTTGTACCCTCATACTTTCACCTCTTCCCAGTCATGAAGTTGTTTTTTTAAAGGAAAGCGTTTCCCAAATGATGCAGCCTTGATTTCTGAAGTCACGTCGTGGTTGGAGGACCAACCTGGGGTGTTCTACAAAAACGGTCTCCAGAGCTGCATCAAATGATGGGAGAAATGCATAACTCTGGGTGGTTCCTATCTAGAGAAAGACTAATAACTGTACCAAGTTTCGTTGCTCTACTGCTATGGCAAGTGGGTCAAGGGCATTACTAATTGCACGCCCCTCGTATATTAAGATAAACACATTTACACTTAATATAAACAAATTTACTGAATATGCTAATGTTTCCAACAAATGCATGAGCAACCCTTGATTAATATCCGTGCGCTTTGTATGTCACATACGTGTGAAGAAAGAAAAATTGCTCCATGTTATTGTCCTCTTGCGGTTACAAAATCCAATAAAAAAAAGACATGAACTATGTTTATGTATCTTCCCAATTTGTATTCCGCATATGGACGATCTTCAACAGCATTCCTAATCACTCTCTAATCCATTGTCTGTGTAATTGTTGACCCCCGTCTCCGGGCTTTCTTACATTTATGATCGAGTCTGTTATGTCTACCCGAAGGATTCTTCTAGAAACCTTTAATAAAGACGAAGAACAATCTAGGAACCCACAACATCGGAAATGAACCTTATACTTTACTTGCGCTATTCACACGACGTTGCCCATGCGCAGTGATATTTTTTTTTTTTTTTTTTTTTTTACAAAGGCATCACCACATTATCAAGGCTAAGAGGCCACTCAAGGATAAGGGTTAAAGAGTGTACAGTAGAAATTTGTCAATATAGTAATCATTAGTAATGAAAATTTGGTAAATTTAATAACTTATATGGAACGGCTCATCAAGAACTTATTTACTTTAGACTTGAACACAACCATATTGTAGTCAGCCGGAAAGCAGGAAAACGGAAGACAATTCCACAGGCGTGCAGTTCTAAGAAAGAAGCTTTGTTCATGGAATCTACGTTTAGGTTTAGGCACAGATAAAGAGTGGGGGAAATTATTGAGTGTTTACAGCTAGATGAGTGTTTCTTGTGAAAGTTTGGCGAGGGGGGACCATAGATTGAAGCTCAGTTGAACACTTTCCATGAAAATAACGATACATCAGAGACAAACTCGCAACATCTCTTCTGTGAGATAGAGGTTGCAAGGAGGAGAAAAGGACATCTCCTACGAGGCTACGAAGTCTATTTTGAACTCTATCAAGGCAGGACAAGTCCTTTCTAGCAGCTCCTGCCCAGATGTGGCAACAGTATTCCATCCTTGGACGTACCTGGCTCTTATATAGGTAGAGAATAGCATCAGCAGTGAGATATCTACTGGATCGATAGAAAGATCCCACCATTTTTCCAGCGGCCTTGGCAACAGATTTGATATACGTGTTCCATTTAAGATCAGGAGTAATGGTCAACGCAATTCAAATATAGTCAGCATTGCAAATTTTTCCTTCTAAAGAAAGTTTTAAATAATATTTGCAATATGAAATCAAGTAATAGAAAAACGGTTAGCGCGGTGGTGTTTTATAAAAGAAAACTTACATGTTTTGGTACTTGTACAGTTTAATCAAGACATTAAAAAAATGAAAATATCGAAAAATGTTTAAATTGTACGTATCCGTTATGGAATGAAGTTCTTCGAAAAAAAAAAATTCACCTTATTTCGTCAAGTAGTTTTTTTTTTTTTTTTTTTTTTTACAGCGAAAAAAAAATGTTATTATACTGAGCAAAAGGTTCGATTTTTTGGAAGAAAAGCTAGTAATAAATATGGGCACGGAGTGTCGGCGCTTTGTATTGAGTTATCTCTCCGTGGTGTGTTTAAAAACTTCAAGATCTACCTTCAAGGTGCTGTCATAAAAACGTGTTCTTCCGCTGTAAAAAAAAGAAAAAAAAGAAAAAGAAAACATAAACAAAAAACTACTGGACTAAATTAAGTAAATTCTTTTTTTCGGAGACCTTCAGTTCAAAACAGATACGTACAATATAACCTTTTTTGGATATTTTCATTTTTTAATGTCTTGATTAAACTGTACAAGTGCCCATGTTTAATAGACAACTGTCAAAATGATTGCATTTCTGTGAAACCTTTTTTTTATGGGCCTTCAACCGATAGAAATAGCTCTTAACGAGTCAAAATTGAAAAAAAAAACCAAACAAAAAACAAAAACAAAACAAAAACAAACAAACTAACTTGGCAGATGTACTCGACTTAATATGTTCTTTTACGCGTGCGCCAATATATACATAGATTCATATGTAAAAGTTGGTTCATTTTTGGCTATTTCTTATCAATCTGAAGATAGCCCAAACGGTAACGACTAAGACTGGAGCGGCGAATGGTTTCGATTCTAGCTGATGGCTGAAGTCATATTTTTTACTCTTGAAATCACTGGGTACAATATAATAATCAATAGAGAATTGTCTTTAAATAAATACGAAATCTGCATACAGTAAACTATTATATTTAAGCGTATTTTACGACCGGACAACACCGAACGCCCTGCTAGTCTTAAATAAGTACCAATAAAATAATTATTTAAATGCATTCTTCACTGATCTATTCTTCGTTCCATTTTAGTTTTTACTTTATGACACACGAAAAATTATTTTAAATTAAATCCAATTTCTTTATGTTCTAATATATTCCAATTATTTTATGGACCTAACCGATAACTGCTCTAAGTAATTCCAAGTAGAATCGAAAGGGAATTTCAATAGTGACTTTAAATCTGTTGACAAAATTAGCCACCATGTGAATGTTTTAACCATTAATACAAAGAAAATTATATATATCTATACTCCAATGAATTCGTTCTTCTTGTGTGTGTATTGATATTCATATTAAAACCCCTCTTTTCTATTTATTTAAAAAGAAAATACAATTTTCTTATATATGGGTTGTGGGATTGCATTCACTAGCAAAAGATCTATTTAATTTGCATATTCTTTTAAACATTTATTTAATTAATTCCCTATTAGTTTTTTCGGTTTTCTTATGAGATGGCCATCTTTAGTTAACTATTACGTGTAATTATATTCATGCAGATATTCTGCATGATTTATACTTGCATAATATTTGCGTAAAAAGTTTATCATAAACACAAAATTGTTTCCATATATATTTATGTATACGTATATATTTTTGTTTAATCTATCTATCTATCTATCTATCTATCTATCTATCTATCTATCTATAAAAGTGAACGTGTCTGTGTGTCTGTGTGCACATTTCCCTACGCAATAACTTTGTCAATTTTAAGTCTACAGACTCGAAATTTGATATACAACGTACTGAGATTTGGGAAAATCTGTGTAATTCGTTTTCGGCCAGAAATTTGGTTGATAAGGGGTCAAAGTTCAATGATTTGACCTTTGATAACTCTACCAAACTCATCCGACGATTTGGGGTCTAAACATTTTAAATTCATTTTCCTTGGACATGAATCTAACTTTTTAACTTAATTTGAGCCCAAAACAATAAATTTTAAGGGGTGATAATTGGGGTCAAATAAAAAAATTGACTTCTGCGGTTTCTACTAAATTACTCAGACACTTTCTGGTCTTAACATTTGAAATTTTACATAAAGGGTATTCAGAGATTGGGCAAGCTTTTTAATCGGTTAGTGTCGAAATTTTTTTATTTACCAATATATAAATGTATGTATGTATGTATGTATGTATGTATGTATGTATGCCTAAAACTTTCGACAGAGGCGACGGATTTTTACAAGATCAGTATCGTTTTGAAGTTCGACCTTTCAGTCGACAAATATCGAAAAATTGGCTAAAAACATTAATATCTTCACATTCAACTAGGCACTTTTCTACAGGGCGGGTCGCTTTTTTCGCCGATACTTTTGAAAGTCATCCTCTACTTTCTCTTGTGTAGCCTTAATTCAAACATACGTCATTTCCAGTTTGGCGGTGGTCGTAACGACAAAGACGTCAGGTTTTTTTCCCCGATCTTTTCGTCTTTCGCGGTACGGGTTCGAGCCTGCCTTCCTACTACCACTTTTTATTTATTTATTTTGCTCAACACACACATCCAAACACCCGGGCAACGCCGGGCTGAAATGGTAGTATATATATATATATATATATATATATATATATATATATATATATATATATATATATATAACTACTTCATTTACTCACATAAAATTAATATACGAAAGTATAGATGTATGCGTAAACTTACTATTTTACTTCAAAAGTGCTCAATACGTAGGTAGAGCTAGTTAGTAATTTATAAAATATATATGGCGATTAAGCTACACTGAATATTCGGCGTTTCATCCACTCTAGGATTCGTCAGGCTTATGCGCGAATTCTGTGTTTGTTTATTGTTTTTATATGGTCCTCTTCTGTTGAGGGTTTTTAGTAAGCCAATCAGCTTTCTAGTATCCACCGCGCCCCTTCCTATCAGCTAATGGGCATGCATTTTATCGAACAAAGGATCTGTTTTAAAACTAGTTTAGTGGTTTAAGGCAGACATTTCTTTCTTTGTTAGACATTTATTTTGAACTGGACAAAGTGTGCGGTGTCTACAGTTGCATTTATCTTGTTCGTTATTAGTATTTTTATTTATGGTATGGTTGTTCTTGTCTGGGGTTGGTTTGTTATTATTATTATTATTATTATTATTATTATTATTATTATTATTATTCTTGTTATTATTATTATTATTATTATTATTATTATTATTTCTGCTAGTGTTAGTTTTATTTTTGTCATGGTGTCTACTTTTTTTATTGTTTATTTTGTTGTTGTCTAACAAAAAGCGTAGTTTATCAGGCAACAATATTTGCGAAAGAAAACCCGAATAACAAGAAATATTATGTAGGCATGCCTTCGTTAGATTTCAAAACCCGATACTATGACTACAAAAGTACATTCAACAATAAAAAACACCGTATAAAAACAACACTAGCGAATAAATACTGGGAACTCAAAGAAAGCGGACATTCGCCGGTAGTCGAATGGAAAATAATAAGACAAGCTACCACGTGTAGGCATTTAGACGACCCATGTAAATTATACCTTCATGAAAAATTTGCTATCCTGTACTTTAAAGAACCCAAAAATCTATTAAACTGTAGAAGAGAAATAGCAAATAACTGTGTTCACAAAATAAAACTTACTCTAGGATAGCGATACAAAATAGCTTTAAAACTAACAAAAACAATAGAAAATAAACAAATAAATAAATTAAATAAACATGAATATACATAAACGATCACACATATATGTATGTATATATATCTATATATCTATATATATATGTATATATATGTGCATATATGTGTGTACACATATGTATATTTATATATATTAAAAAAAAGAATAGTAATGAAATAATAACGAACAAAAACACGTTTCTGGTGTGTAAAAGAACGTCAATCAGTTTCGGTTGTCTCCCTTTGTATTTATGCTATCCAGCCTTATCTCTCTTTTGTATTTTTGACATATTTCATTTCAACTATAAAGTGACCAGTATGTGCTACCGTATATGCAAATTACTAATATTTCATTCATTATTAATATATTGCCAATTACAACTTAATCGCTCGACCAAATTTCCATTTTTTTTTAAATCTTAAAGAAATACATTAATTTTTGATTTATTATATTTTAATTCTTCTTTATCGAGTGATTTTTTTTAAATATCGAAAAAAGAAAACATTGAATGAAATAGAAAAAAATGTCGTCAGTGGCCAATATTTACTGGACTATGAAAACATAAAAATAAAAAAGTTTTAAATTTCCAAAAAACACTTCTTTTTTTTTGTTTTAAATTTGAATATTTTATTTATTGATCTTTTATCTTCAATTTAATAAAAACTAAAAAATTAGTATAAAACTTCATCAACGCTCTGATCCCCAGCTGGCATCAATTGTGATGGATGGCTCTCGTCTGGGTGAGGCCCCGTGTTTTGACAAGCTTCTGGGTTTAACCTTTACTCCTGATCTGAAATGGAACACGTACATCAAGTCTGTTGCCAAGGTCGCCGGAAAGATGGTGGGATCCTTCTACCGCTCCAGAAGATATCTCACTACTGATGCAATTCTCTATTTATATAAAAGCCAAGTACGGCCAAGGATGGAATACTGTTGCCATATCTGGGCAGGAGCTGCCAAAAACAGCCTATCATGCCTTGACAGAGTACAAAATAGACTTCGTGGCTTAGTGGGGGATGCCCTTTTCTCTACCCTGCAACTCCTTTCCCACAGAAGAGACGTTGCAAGCCTTGTTTTATCGTTATTTTCATGGCAGGTGCTCGTCTGAACTCCAATCCCTGGTCCCCCCTCGCCAATCTTTCACAAAAAACACCCGTCTAGCTGAATCCACTGTGAATAATTTCCCCCACTCTATATCTGTGCCTAAATCAAAACGCGGATTTCATGAACAAAGCTTCTTTCTTAGAACTGCACGCCTGTGGAACTCTGTTCCGTCTGCCTGCTTCCCTCCGGACTACAACTTGGATGTCTTCAAGTCTAATGTTAACAAATTCCTAATGAACCGCCCCCTTAAGTAAACACTTCATCAAATCTCCTCACTAACGTAATGTACTTGCAATAACCCTTATCTCTGAGTGGCTTCTGGGCCTTGATAAGTGGTGATCTCTGTGTAAAAAAAAAAAAAAATAAAATAAAATAAAACTTTGGTGAGTAATTTAATTATATAAATTTAAATAGACATTTCAAAATGGGGGGGATTTAACAAAAAACGTTTGTCTAAAATATTAAATTTTGTTTATTGGAAAGAGCTTCAAATTTCACATTGACCCTGAAAATATCGTAAAAATTGACCCAATAGAAAAATTTTGATAGATTTTTAAAGTTTAAAAATTGAAAAACATTTAGCTCGTAAAATTCAATTGATTTCATTACGTAAAAAATAGCTGCATGAAGGCGCGCCGGCATTTTGTAAACATTTTGTTAACACTGTTTAAAAAAATATATATTTCTATTATTTTTTAAACAACTTTAATAGTTTATTTTGGAAGTATATTCCATAAAGAAAATAAACAACCCACTTTAAACGGAGAAATTACAAGTTTTTAAAAATATTTTATTCGCAGTTTCGTGTTAGGGTGTCAAAAATTCCCCCCAAATTCTGATACACCTAGTAAATGACGTGCAAGAAAGATCCAAACAAAGGGTTAATGTTATAATCTTAAACAAAGTCTCTGGAATAACTGGCTAGATGTTTAGCATCCTACCAGATGCTTCATCTTCAGCAACACACACACAACAAAAAAGAAAACTAAGAAGAGAGAGAAAGAGAGAAAAAGAAATAAAGAAAGAGAGAGAGAGAGAAAGAAAGGGAGAGAGAGAGAAAGAAATAAGGAGATAGAGAGAAATAAATAAAGAGGAGCGAGAAAGAAAGAAGTAAAGATGGAGAAAGAAAGAAAGAGAGGGAGTGAGAGAAAGAAAGAAAGAAGTAAAGGGAGATAAAGAAAGAAATTGTGTTGAAATGTGTTTACTATTCACCTTTAATTGTTGGTATTATTTTTTTAACGTTCCACAACGTCGGGTCGATTAACCAGTAAAATATATAACAAAGAATTGAAATCACGCATACATTCGACATTCACACGCGGAATAGAATAATTAAGTCGCATCGTTGCTATGATACAACATTAAAAATACAAACTTTTTACCGCTGCGCTGGAACAGTCTTCCACGCATGCGCGAACGTGTTCATTTAATGCATGAAATACTTGAAATTAATTTTCAGCCTAGTTAACTCCGAATGAAGTTTCGCCAATGATAGAACAGAGTTAAAAATGTCATCTATTCAACAGATATATTCAACATATCGTTTTTCACGTTTACAAGACATCAGATTTTTTTTTCTAGTAACGGAAGACTTGAATATATCTATTTATAAGCAAATACATATGCTGCATACTCGAAAAGGATTCCAACATACAAGCCTGTTACTTGAACGGAAAGCACAAATAACACGATAGTAGAAAAAAAAGGGAAGTTTTACGCAATAGTAGAATGATAGACATTATTGAAGCATTACTATGTTCACACGCAAAACACCATTGAATGCAGTGCCCATACATTGGAGCCAGACATGACTTCTGTTGCCGGGTTCGAATCTATTGACTTGTGTTAATCGTGACACCCCGCACTGATGATTCTCGAAAGGATGAAATACCAGTGTCTGTAGGTATTTGATAGTTAATATAGTAAATAATCATGTCAACCCCTTTAAGAAACTTGTTTCTTATCGTTGAGCACTTTGAGTTGAAATAAAAGTCGGGCAAATTAGCTCATGTGAGCAGAACATCATATAATGATTAAATCACTCTGACAGATGTTAAAAACATTTAAAAGAATAAATGTTTAAATTTCAACAGTATTTCTCGGGGTTAACGTTAGCCAAATGGATTAGGTCTTTGCTAATGAAGCCAGACATGGCTTCTGTTGCCGAGTTCGAATCTATCGACTGGTCTTAATCGTGACACCCTACACTGATGATTCCCGAAAGGATGAAACACCAGAGTCTGTAGATAATTAATGATTACTTTAGTAAATAATTATATATATATATGCCCGGGTATTTGTACGTGTGTGCGTTTGGTGTGGGGGGGGGAGTAAATCAGAATAAAAAGGAAACTTAACGATAGCGATTAAAAAAAAAGATGGGGGGTTGGTGGCATGTGGGCTCGAACCGGAGGCCTATAGACAGCGCCTGAACACCTGCGCTACGGCGACAATGTTAATGCAAGGGCGATTAAAGTGAGTAAAGTCAAGGAGGTTTGATTGACAGGTCGCCGTTTAATGAGGTCATCGCGGAGCGTTACGATAACGGGCAGTTTTTTGGCGTTTGTTTACTTTGTTTCACTGCGTTTTTCATTTAGTGCGGGGCAATTTGGGCTTCCCCAAGATGATGAGAGGAGGGACCAGCTCCCCATTGAAAGGGGATTGTCCAAATTGAATAGCAATTGTCTGATATAAGGAAAAAACCGCATTGATAAAAGCTGGGAACGATGTAACAACTTTCGTATTAGTTTCGCTTTTATTATACGAAAAAGGCGAATCTACACGCACCGATCGAAAAATGTTGAATATTTAGCTTTCGAAAGTCGGGCAAATTCAATACACACGCGACCCCAGTTCGTAACTCATAGCTATTATGATTTCGACGTGATATAAAAGTTTTTAAAATGAGCGGCGGCTTCAAGAAGCCGCCGAAAAAATCCTTTTGCGGACCTACACAAAAAGCGAACATACATACATACACACATTTTCGCTTTTATATACTAACGGGGGGGGGTGTACCTGGCGTTGCCCCGGTGTTTGTAGGTGTGTGTGTTTTTGGGTAAATGAAAAGAAAAATCGTTGGCCGGGTGTCCCGGGCGTTTGCTTTAAAAAAAAAAAAACGAAGCCTTGACGCGCAGTTGGAAAATAAAGTGTGAAAAAACAAAAACAAAACAAGTGTGACGTTTAATAGCAGGTGCCCGTTTTTGACGAGTTAATGACGCCAACTTTGAGTGCGGGACAGTGTTTTATTTATCGCGAGTCTGTTCGCTTCTTTTTTTATATACAAAAAGCTTGATGCACATGCGGTAATCGAAAATTGTTGAATATTTATCTTTTGAAAGTCGTACAAATTAAATGGACAGACGACCCCGGTTGTTAACTCGTAGATATTATCATTTAGGTGTGATATAAAAAGTTTTAAGAAGAGGTTAGTCGACCGATCGCTTCTCGGAAAAAAAACCTTTCTTGGACATACACAAAAAGCGAACATACATACATACATACACATATTTTCGCTTTTATATATATAGATTTCTGAATAAATTCATTGATATATATATATATATATATATATATATATATATTCTCGAGCGGATTGTTATATATTGTGAGAAGTGGATCCTCTACGACAAGCGGCGACGTTCGGTACAGTGGTTGGATGTCTGAGAAGCTCCACAACATTTCCCGAAGTCGAAATTGCACAAGCAAAAAAAAAAGATTATGGTGACTGTTTCGTGGTGTGCGGTCGGTTTAAACAATCACAGTTTCTTGAATCCGGGCGAAAACGACTACGGCGGAGAAGTACTGCCGACAAATTGACGAAATGCACCAGAAGCTCCAATGTATGTGCCCGTTATTAGTGAATACGAAGGGATCAATTATCCTCCATAACAACGGCCCCCCGCATGTTGCTCAACTAACTCTGCAGAAGCTAAACGAATTGGGCTACGAGACACTGCCTCATCCGCCATATTCACCGGACCACTCGCCCATCGATCATCACTTTTTCAAGCATATCGACAACTTCCTGCGCAAAAATGCTTCAAAAGCCGAGATGATGCCGAATCAGCCTCCAATATCTTCATTGCTTCCAGAACTCCGAAATTCTATGCTATAATCTTGTTTCCCGTTAGCAAAAATGTGCCGATTCTAATGTTCTTATTTCGATTAATAGAGTTTATTAGGAAAGGAGCTATGATCTTTTGAAGTTGAACGTCAAAACATGGCATTATGTTTGCTTCAACTTAATAATAAGTTCACATAACAAAATATTACAACAAAAATGCCCTATATATATATATATATATATATATATATATATATATATATATATATATATATATTTATATATGATTACTTCATTTAATCACATAACTTAATATACGAAGATAATTTTATGTGTTAATTTTCTGTATTTACTTAAATAGTGCTCAATACACAGATAGAGCTAGGTAATGATTTATGAAAATATATATGGCAATTAAGCTACACAGAATATTTCGTGCTTCATTCTTGAGAGAATTCGCTAGGCTTATGCGAAAAGCTGTAGTTATCGCGCGTTTATATATACACACATGTTATTGAATTTTCTAGTTAGCCAATCAGTAGGTCAGCTTACTACAGCAAAAGGATATCTACCCGTCCCATAAACACACAAAGAGAAGGAGTGAACCAGAGTTCAACTATGCCTTTGTCCTGTAAGTGAGGCCCATTGGCTGATTAGGATGGGCGCGGTGGCAGCTAGGAATCTGATTGGCTAACTAGAAAATTCAATTGTGTGTGCGTATATATAAACGCGCGATAACCACTACTTTTCGAATAAGTCTGACGAATTCTCACAAGAATGAAACGTGGAATATGCTGTGTAGCTTATTAATTGACATATATATTTCCATAACTTTATATATATATATATATATATATATATATATATATATATATATATATATTTTAATACCTACAGACACTAGTGTTTCATCCTCTCGAGAACCATCAGTGCAGCGAGTTACGATTACGGTCGGTCGGGAGATATGAAGCCGGTCATGAAGCCCATCTCTTCCTCTATTAGCAAGGAACAAATCACACAGCCAACGTTAACCACGAGAAATACAGTGCAAATCAACAGGGTGATCTTATCATTATAACATCATGACCTGCGCATATATATATATATATATATATATATATATATATATATATATATATAGAGAGAGAGAGAGAGAGAGAGAGAGAGAGAGAGAGAGAAAGAGTGAGAGAGAGAAAGTGTGTGTGTGTGTGTGAGAGAGAGAGAGAGAGAGAGAGAGAGAGAGAGAGAGAGAGAGAGAGAGAGAGAGAGAGAGAGAGAGAGAGAGGTGGGGAAAAGAGTTAACATTGTGCGTTTGTCCCATCCCATTGGGATTTCTCTGACGAATCACGTTTTTGCATAACTGCTCCGTTCAACAAAGAGACAATACTCCGGAACTAGCGTGACACTTCGTTGATCCGTTTAGATTATTCTTTATTCAATCTGAGGACTGTCGCTGTGTAACACAATCTCATTTGTCGAATTACATTTAAGATAGCCAATAAGTGCAAAGTTTACACAGTAGTTGAAAATATACGACAAATTCCAGAAATATGGTCTGTTTGAACACTATTTTTTTTCTCTAAATTCGCTTAATTTATAGTTTCTGAAAGTATATTTCTTAATTGTAAGTTCGTTTTACACTTTTTTTTTCGTTTATTCATTTGGATTATTTATTTGGATTATTCGGACCAGTGTTCTAATTTTGGAATTTATTCTCACAATCCTACTGACGATATGACCTACGACCTTCTTCAAGTTAATCTTGTCGACGTCAGGAATCGTTATATTGAATTTTATCTTTATGTCGAATTTCAGGATCAAAATAATTTGCAAATGTATCGAAAGAGTTGGTGAGTACTAGCAAATCGGGGAAACTTGTTGTCACTCCAGGAAACACCACAAGTTGTTCTCAAAGACAAACCTTTGATGTTTACCTGTGTGAAACTCCTAGTGGGTTAATAATAATAATAATAATAATAATAATAATAATAATAATAATAATAAACGCAATCAGTCATCATATCGTATGGATCTAAAGGTTGCTAACATCCTAAAGTGATTTTTTGGGGAACCAACTGGATTCGAACTTCTAACGACAGTTCGTATTAAATACCGTCACCACCGTGATCAGTTTTATTCACATAAATTCATGTAGCGTATGTTAATTTGAAAAGCATTCAATTAATTATCGCAAACATCGACGCATTGCTGACAGCCTGTCGGGCGAAATGTTTTCCGCACATTCTAATAAAATCGATTGAGTTCATAACTTAATGAATCGTTTCTTGTTTCGATAGGGTATAAAATCGAAATCTGGTGGGCGATGTCCATTGCTCCTCCCTGCTACCTTTTTCTCACTGAAGCGGGGGTTGCGGGCCTATCTCTGCTCTCTCGTTATTTTCGTGGCAGGCGCTCGATTGAACTTTACGCTATGCCCTTCCTTCCCATTATGAGGCATTCACAACAAACACATGACTAAGTAAAAACTATTTGTTTTACTCTCTATCTGTGCTTGAGGTGTGGATCTTGATCCGAGTAAACCGTTATCTCCAGATTTTCTCAGATCAAAAGTATTGCGATGCTTAAGCGAAATTGAGTTCTCGTCAAAATAAAGGGAAAATTGCAGTGATGTATTTGTAGCATTTGAATTATTCTGTCTTCTGTTTTCATATTGGATATTTTTGGTATTTTTGGTATTTTCCCCGACAAAAGGAGGGCAGAACTGTGAATTCACCCTTGTCCGTTCGTCCGTTCATCCGTTCGTTTGTCCGTACTTTTCTCAATAACTACGCATTGGAACTTTTTGAAATTCTGCACAAACATTAAACATGATATAAGTAAAAAAAAGTAACAGAACAGATTTTCTGGGAAAACTCCGGTTGCCCCCGCTTAGGAGTGCCTTTCGGGTTAAAATGGCTAAAATTGACACTTTTGTGCTTATTAAAAAAAATTGATGCCTTGGATTTTTATAAAACTTTCTGAAAAGTTGTAACAAACTGATTTCTATATAATTTTGTTTTTCTTTACTTCGCGATAACTCTTGGGTGTGTCACAGGGGATCTTTTAGGGCTATTAAAAAACACTTCATTTATGGGACTATTTTACCATAGTTGTCCAAAATTTTCTGTGTATGTCTATTTAGCAATTTTGCATGGTGCTGAACTCCAATTTAAATATGTTAAGGACTTGGGGACTTTTGGGACTAAATGGGGATGGCGGCAAACGCTGAAATTCTCATTTTTATGCCTCATTTACTGTGCACTCACAGAGGATCATGCATGCTTCACTTGTTCGTATAATGATTCGGTCGATATAACTTCGACTTTCCCCAGATGCATCTTGTTGAACTCGGCGATAAATACGGACTCTCAAACGGAACCCTTTATTTAATCCATATGAATCAATTGATCTTGTTCGGTAAATCGTGGCCGCGTACAAATCTTAAGTGATATTTATTATATTCTTTGTTAATAATTGCATATAGTTGTAGACTATCACTTACAACTGATTCTAACTAACACCTTTATCCGTTGCGTCACGAGTCTTAAAATACCGAAACATTTTCTTTACGGTCAATAGTTAGAATTCAGAATTGTATTTATGAAATTCTGAATTCTAAGTATTGATCGTAAAGAAAAGATGGGCACTGCTCGAACAGAAAGAAACAGCAACTACAGTCTGTACAACTGCAAAGAAACCTATGGCAATGCGTCAGACTCTTTATTCGAAAAACGGCGTGAATGGGGTTCTGAATCAGAACATCTCGCTCGTTAAGGATCACCATGATAGACAGATGGCACCTGATTGTCATCGAACTACTATTCGACAAGCAACAAAATATCGGGAAAGACTGTGGGTAAAAAAAAAAAAAAAGCTGAAGATGACAACGATAAACATACGTTGACAGTCTGTACACCTGGGCAACATAAAAAATGATAAGCAACAATGAATTCATGAATGTCTCGAAGGAAAGAGATAGATGGAGAGCCATAGCCGTCAATGCCTGTACCAAGCAGGACAGCACTTGAATCGATTCAATTTATGAAATGAAAAGAGCATCGAGCGGTTTCCATTTTCGTATTAATTCGGCTCCATCCTTATGTTTTTGATTTTTTTCTTTTAGATGAGGATTGGTAATATGTATTATTCGGATTTTTTCGGAGTAGTGTTCTCATCTTGGATGTTAATTTCACAAGGTTACTGTCGGTATAACCTGCAACATTTTTCAAGTCCATCTTAGTGAACTCGTTAATTTTTATGGCGAACTTGGGAATCTATACAGAATAGTGACCAGAACTACATGGAGTAGATTGTTCTCGTTCTATCAGCCATAGCCGTGTAGAAATCCTATATAATTATATATTTTGCACTATTATTTACATATAATTTTTTTGCTTTCATATTCACGTTCCCTTATATATATATATATATATATATATATATATGTATATATATTGATTTTACCTTTATATTTTTTCTTTAAAATGTCTTCTTAATATATGCATGTTTCGTGTCTAATCTAAATGTCTTTAAGCCAGATTTTATTCATATTTTATATTGTGTATAATGCTGGCCATTCTTCTTTTCTGATGAGAAGCATTTAGCTTCGAAATGCCATGGTATAAAGAGGTTTTTCCATCCTTTTTATCTTTCCATTCCCTTATTGAACTCATAAAATAAAGTCATTTGTAATTTTTATTCCTTATTTCTTATTTTAATATATTTAATAGCTTCTCTTGAAGACCGTGTTGGAGTTTTGGGATCCTGATGAGCTTGCTTTGTAAAAGATATATATTCTTTTTTATCCTCATTTAATATATATACATATACATATATGCATATATGTTTTGAGAAAAATAGAAACACCGAATGAAATTATTAAAATAATCAACGTTTCGTCCTTATTTCATAGGACATCTTCAGGATATTAAGTAAAAATGCAAGAAAAGAAAAAGTCATAGATCGTACGAAAAAGAGAACAGTTTTTGAATCCTACCCATGTCGGGAAGGGCAAACATATGTGTGCGTATGGGAAGGTTGGGTTGTTCGATGGCTATATATACACTTTTAAAAATGCGTTAAAATAAATATGTACATTTTTTTTCCCCTGTAAACTTATTCATTTTGTTGAAATATTTAAGGAAAAACGGTTAGCCAGGGTCTGTTTTGATATTTTTTTCTTTGATTATTATTTTCCCTATGCTGGGGGTTAAATGGTAGAAGCCTTTTCTTTGCGTAATAGTATTAGTATTTAATATTAGTGCTGATTCTAAAAGTCTTCTTTTTTTTAGCTCTATCTATCACGTATTTAATAATTTTCGCTTGATCTAAATTAAATGAGTGATCGTGTTATGTGTATATATGTATATATATATATGTATATATATGCATATATATATGTATATATGTATATATATATGTATATATATATGTATATATATATATGTATATATATGTATATGTATATATATATATATATATATAGATAGATAGATAGATATCGTGATAATATTGTTTTCTACGATATTAATCAAAAGAAACTACTGTTTATAAAATAATGTTCAATAACAGGTAAAACTATATTTTAGTATTTTAATATTTATTTATTTATAAAAAAACATTATTGGCTACACATATGCCTATATGTTTCAGCGGCGATGTCCTTCAGAAGGCTCGAAGAAGCTGGATTTCGAAATATTTGTGCACATATGGAGCCAATAATGTTTTACACTAATAAAAGAATTTATAATATATATAAACGAGGTGCCTTCAATAAGCTTCCAGACTTTTTTGTACAGGCATTTAAAATTGTTGTAGACTCTTGAATATTCAGTATGTTACTGTAACGCAGCTTATGAGATGATTGACCAATTTTTATGATTTTAGATGAACAGCTACAGCAAGAATTGGAATACATCCTACTAAAGCCTAATTGTCACAGCAGATGAATTTCAAATATGCCACCTGGACGCGAGGACACTTTTAAGAACAAGATACATTAAAATTCTGTTTTAAACTTGGAAAAAATCCCACAGAAACGTATGGAATCCTTACGACTACTTTTAGACCATCTTGCATGAATCTAGCATCAGTTTTTGAGTGGTATAAGAGATTCAAGGAAGGTAGGGAGTCTGTGAGATATATGGGGGATGTGTAGAAGAAGTAATGAAGTCAGAACATCAGAGTTGATTGGCCAAATACAGAATTTCATGGATAAAGACTGTCGTGTGTCTATAGAGACAATAAGTGCGCAGTTTGATGTCAGTGTGGGAACTGTACACACAATTATTTACGAGGAACTGAAGATACGGAAAATTTGTCCCAAGGGTTCTCTATCCTTGTCACAGACTATTTGACCAAGATGGGCATCAAGACAGTTCCTCACCCTCCCTTTAATCCATGCCTTGCTTCTTGTGACTTTTGCTTATTCCTTAAGCTCAAGGAAAACCTTATGAGACAATTGGGAAGATGAAGGAGGCTATGAGGAGAGTCATTAACACGCTCACAGAAGACTTCTGTAGAGTTCCAAGTTGTTGGAACGATACAAGTGCATTGCAGCCGGAGGAGATTACTTCGAAGGAAACTAGTTTTGCCTGTTTATTATCAATAAAAGTGCCTTTACAAAAAAAGTTTGGAAACTTATTGAATCCACCTCGTATAAGTGTGTGTGTTTGTGTGTATGTGACTGTGTGTGTATGTTTGTGTCTGTGTGTCTCTGTGTCTCTGTGCGTAAACGTAGAAAGTTTGTCAATATTTTAGAGTCTTTACAAAGTAAAGAGGGTTCATACGTTGGGATATCGACGAAATTTGATTAGGCAATTTAAAAGCTGTGAATTACAACGTTTCAGAAATAACCTAAATAAAACATCTCCAGTCAATTACAAAAAAATAAATTTGATTAAAAGTTATTAATAAAAGTAACGTTCATTTAATGTGTTTTTCTTTGTAGAACATTTAGTTAATTTAGAAATGTTACAAGCGTTAAAATGTATACGTTTATACATTTGTTTACAACCAGATTCTTTCTCACTTGGCCTTTTGGCCAAGATCAAAGTGTAGTATCTGTTCCGGCAGATACTGCAAGCTATGACTAGCTATGACTAGCAAAGACCAGATGTGGGGGCAACCCCACATGCCTGACCTTTAACCAGCTCCCATTTCCCACCTCTCGGGAGCTGGTCCCCTTTTTCCCTTCCCCCTCCCTTCACTCCTCACATTAAAAATCGGCCTTGTGCCTAATTTGCTCGGTGGGGGAGCAAATAAATACCATCTGTTCCGGCAGATGCTGCAAGCTATGACTAGCTATGACTAGCAAAGACCAGATGTGGGGGCAACCCCACATGCCTGACCATTAACCAGCTCCCATTTCCCACCTCTCGGGAGCTGGTCCCCTTTTTCCCTTCCCCCTCCCTTCACTCCTCACATTAAAAATCGGCCTTGTGCCTAATTTGCTCGGTGGGGGAGCAAATAAATACCATCTGTTCCGGCAGATGCTGCAAGCTATGACTAGCTATGACTAGCAAAGACCAGATGTGGGGGCAACCCCACATGCCTGACCATTAACCAGCTCCCATTTCCCACCTCTCGGGAGCTGGTCCCCTTTTTCCCTTCCCCCTCCCTTCACTCCTCACATTAAAAATCGGCCTTGTGCCTAATTTGCTCGGTGGGGGAGCAAATAAATACCATCTGTTCCGGCAGATGCTGCACTTAAGATAATTTGTACCAGTCAATGGAGGGGAAACCCTCTATACAGGGACAATTATTATTTTTGGTAACCAGAGTGCCCCCTTTTTGCCTACTTTTAGGGGAGCTGGTTTTTACCTCACATTAAAAACGGCCTTGTGCCTAATTTGCTCAGTGGGGGAGCAAATAAACACCATCTGTTCCGGCAGATGCTGCAAGCTATGACTAGCTATGACTAGCAAAGACCAGATGTGGGGGCAACCCCACATGCCTGACCATTAACCAGCTCCCATTTCCCACCTCTCGGGAGCTGGTCCCCTTTTTCCCTTCCCCCTCTCTTCACTCCTCACATTAAAAATCGGCCTTGTGCCTAATTTGCTCGGTGGGGGAGCAAATAAATACCATCTGTTCCGGCAGATGCTGCACTTAAGATAATTTGTACCAGTCAATGGAGGGGAAACCCTCTATACTGGGGCAATTATTATTTTTGGTAACCAGAGTGCCCCCTTTTTGCCTACTTTTAGGGGAGCTGGTTTTTACCTCACATTAAAAACGGCCTTGTGCCTAATTTGCTCAGTGGGGGAGCAAATAAATACCATCTGTTCCGGCAGATACTGCAAGCAAAGACCATATGTGGGGGAAACCCCACATATAAGACCTTGGTCAATGTAGGGGCAACCCTTCATACCAATTGTCACTATCCAGCTCCCCTACTCCCCGGGGAGTTGGTCCCCATTTCCCCTTCACTCCTCACTTTAAAAATCGGCCTTGTGCCTAATTTGCTCGGTGGGGGAGCAAATAAATACCATCTGTTCCGGCAGATACTGCAAGCTATGACTAGCTATGACTAGCAAAGACCAGATGTGGGGGCAACCCCACATGCCTGACCTTTAACCAGCTCCCATTTCCTACCTCTCGGGAGCTGGTCCCCTTTTTCCCTTCCCCCTCCCTTCACTCCTTACATTAAAAATTGGCCTTGTGCCTAATTTTCTCGGTGGGGGAGCAAATACATACCATCTGTTCCGACAGATGCTGCAAGCAAAGACCAGCAAAGACCACATGTGTGGGTAACCCCACATATCTGACCTTGGTCAATGTGGGGGCAACCCTTCATACCAACGGTGCTTATCCAGCTCCCATTTCCCACCTCTCCGGAGCTAGTCCCTCTTTCCCTCCCCCTCCCTCTCTCTCCACATTAAAAAACGGCCTTGTGCCTAATTTGCTCAGTGGGGAAGCAAATAAATAAATACTGCAAGCAAAGACCATATGTGGAGGAAACCCCACATATAAGACCTTGGTCAATGTAGGGGCAACCCTTCATACCAATTGTCACTATCCAGCTCCCCTACTCCCCGGGGAGTTGGTCCCCATTTCCCCTTCACTCCTCACTTTAAAAATCGTCCTCGTGCCTAATTTGCTCAGTGGGGGAGCAAATAAATACCTCAAAGTGTAGTATCTGTTCTTCAGATGCGGCACTTCCATTTCTCGTTCTCTTTCAGTGGAGGAGAAATCCTTCACGACTGAGACAATTTTTATTTTAGTACCTTTTCTCCACGTTAAAAAACGACCCTGGTGTCTAACTCTGTCCCATGGGGAGGCATTGTAAATAGGTACAACCAGATAATAAGCAGACGATAATGAGGGATTCAAGAAGTATGCGTGTGTATATGTGTGTGTGTGTGTGTGCGCGTGTGTATATGTGTGTGTGTGTGTGTGTGTGCGTGTGTATATGTGTGTATATGTGTGTGTTTGTGTGTGTGCGTGTGTGTGTGTGACGCTTTGTAAGTGTGTGTTTGCGAATGACAGTGTATGATTGAGTGAGTTGAGATTTATAGCAATTAAATGTAAATGTATAATTTTGAATCAATTTATACGTCATAATCACGTTGACACACCGGTTCCCTTTAGATCACCGAAGTTAAGCAACGTTGAACCTGGTCATTATTAAAATGGGTGATTTTTTATGAATTTCATATGCTGTATATGCTCTGCGCTTATCTTAGCATTGTTTCCAGTCCTCTAAGACTTATCTTAGCTTATCTTAGCATTGTTTCCAGTCCTCTAAGACTTATCTTATCTTAGCATTGTTTCCAGTCCTCTAAGACTTATCTTAGCTTATCTTAGCATTGTTTCCAGTCCTCTAAGACTAATCTTAGCTTATCTTAGCATTGTTTCCAGTCCTCTAAGACTTATCTTAGCTTATCTTAGCATTGTTTCCAGTCCTCTAAGACTTATCTTAGCTTATCTTAGCATTGTTTCCAGTCCTCTAAGAATTATCTTAGCTTATCTTAGCATTGTTTCCAGTCCTCTAAGACTTATCTTAGCTTATCTTAGCATTTTTCCAGTCCTCTAAGACTTATCTTAGCTTATCTTAGCATTGTTTCCAGTCCTCTAAGACTTATCTTATCTTAGCATTGTTTCCAGTCCTCTTAGACTTATCTTAGCTTATCTTAGCATTGTTTCCAGTCCTCTAAGACTTATCTTATCATATCTTAGCATTGTTTCCAGTCCTCTGACTAATCTTAGCTTATCTTAGCATTGTTTCCAGTCCTCTAAGACTTATCTTAGCTTATCTTAGCATATTTCCAGTCCTCTAAGAATTATCTTAGCTTATCTTAGCATTTTTCCAGTCCTCTAAGACTTATCTTAGCTTATCTTAGCATTGTTTCCAGTCCTCTAAGACTTATCTTAGCTTATCTTAGCATTGTTTTCAGTCCTCTAAGACTTATCTTAGCTTATCTTAGCATTGTTTGCAGTCCTCTAAGACTTATCTTAGCTTATCTTAGCATTGTTTCCAGTCCTCTAAGACTTATCTTATCTTACCTTAGCATTGTTTCCAGTCCTCTAAAACTTCCCCTTGCCATTGGACCCAAATAATACCGATTTAGGAGAGGCGTGGTAGATGATTGCGCAACGATCGCCTCATACGTACTCGTGCGGCTACTCTTACAGAGGGTATCAATTCTCTCTTGAATCTGAACGGACGATCGATAATATTAAGATCAGCACTGTCTTATTTTTTTCAGTCTCAACTGTTTATTAAAGGAAAAATCTGGCGTTATACGGATAACCCCATAATTGTCATTTCGAATAAATTCAGAAAATCCACTGATTGATCCGAAATATTGTTGTTTGTTTTTATTAATTCAAGTGGGTGTCTGCGCGAACCTGGTTGCGCAGAAACGAGTTTAAGCGTTTTCATTTAGGACACGGAAGGGTGCTACACGTGTGTGCGTGTGTTCGTGTCTTCCCTAGTGAACTGTAAAATCTCAATAATGTTGATCAAGTATTTCTCGCTAGACTTGCATTGCAACATACGCCATGTTAGATACGAATCGTGATTGGCCGTTGATTAACGCTTTACTAAATCTGAATTACGACCGTCGGAATTGAAGAGATGTATCTATACTGTCGCAATCCAGGGTTGGCGCGATTAAAAGGTTCAGCGAGATGATTAGTTAGAAACCCCACGAGCAAGATCCTTTGTTACGTGTCCTTCGATCTACGTTGCCCGTTGCGACAGTTAACACGCCATTACAATTCGTTTTCTGCTTCGACGAAACACTATAATGGAAATTCAGAAATTTTCTTAAATCAAAATTGAATTTCCTAGGGAGTCGAGCACGGAACTGAAATTTATTTCTTTTAATTTGTATCGTGCCATAACAAAGGCTTTCGTAGATTGGTGACGGCCTATTAATTCTGCTTAATATTTATGTTTATTATATTTACGTTCATTCCGAACATCACTTTTTCTTATTTTTTTTTATCAGTGGAGCATCTCCTGATTTTTCCCCTTACTAAATATTACGTTATCCCAAAAGTTCGTATACACTTGCGAAAAATTGAACTTTTATGCATTTTTTAATTGATTCTTTTTTTTTTGCGTTTATATTGTTATAGAGATCTTCATCTTTCTATACAAAATGATAATTGATAAAATTGAACTGCGAGTTTTGATTCGTTACTGCCAGAAGTGAAGACAAGAGTTTGGTGAGCAATTTTTTGTACAAATATATATATAATAAATATAATAAACCATATCTTCTTGATAGCATCTCTTTAGTAGGTCTTCATTAGAGATCTTCTCAGGTCACAATATCCTCAGTATTCGTGGAAGGCAGGTGATGTGGAAGAATCGAAGCTTGATGAAATCTGCTTTTGTCGTTCTCCAGCATTCCGATCCATATAGGAGTGTTGATACTACGCAGCTCTGATAGAGTTTAAGGTTGGTATTGTATTGTGCAGATCTCCAAATGCTGCTCACTCCCCTAAACACGCTCCTTGCCTTGCTCAGTCTGCTTTGTATGTCCTTCCTTGTACCGCTCTCGAGTCTGATGATGCTGCCCAAGTAGGCGAAGCTGTTTGTCTGGTGCAAGTCCTTTCTATTCACCTGAACTGGAGTTGGGCTGGCTATTCACGTTTAGTGTCATTTTCTTTGTCTTAGTACTAATATTGTCTAATCTGCTGCCCAAATGTCTTCAACCTGCTGGTTTTCTCTTGCATAGGTTGCTGTGTATAAGACAGTAGTGCCAGGTCGTCGGCAATCTTCGAGAGTATAGAAAAGATTCCATCGAATCCCCCTTGAGTAGTCCTCGGTTGTCCTTCTCTTAACCCAATGGAAGACCAGGTTAAAGAGAACCGCTGACATCACACATCCCTGCCTGACACCCGTTTTAACGTTAAAGAACGTGTTGCTGTACCATACCTAGTATCTGAAGTTCTTGTAGAAGCTCTTTATCAGGTGGACCAGCTTGGACGGGATACGTAGGATGTCGTCAAAGGCTTTTTCAAAGTCAACAAATTTCACATATAGTTGTCTATGCCACTCTGTACATTGCTCAATGATGTTCCGGAGTGTGAAGATCTGGCCTCTACATCGTCGGTGTTTTCTGAACCCTGCCTGTTCTTTTTTTCATTTTGTCGTCCACGACATTTGACATTCTTGTTATGATGATCTCGGCCAGGATCTTATTTGGTACGGAGAGAAGAGTGATCCCTCTCCAGTTGTTACAGTCGTTCAATGCCCCCTTTTCGGGATCTTGACAATTATACCTTTATTCCAGTCTTCAGGGACTTTATCACCTTCCCATATTGCTATGAACAGTGGTGGTAGAATTTTGACTGCAATCTCAGGGCCTGTCTTGAATAGTTGTGCATTAAGGTTGTCTGGATCTGGTGACTTGCCATTTTTCGGGGTTTTGATGGCAGTTATGATCTCTGCCGTTAGGGGAGGGTCTGTATTTTAAATACAGTTCCTCTTCAACTTCTGGAATGTCAGCTATTTCTTCAGGTGTTGGTTGGTTGAAGACTTCCCATATAAGAATAGTATCTCAAATGATCGAAATATTAAAAATTATCAATCCTTATGTATATAAATAAAACAGTAGATATATATCGGTGTGAGAATATCTGTCCGTGTGAAGATATTTAACCAATGAATTCTTAAACTACTGGTCATATAATGCTGAAATTAACACAAAATAGTAATCATACACCAAATAATGACTTATAACGAGTAAAATCTTTGTGAAGTATTACCATAATTTAATTCAGCTCAATATTTTAACTCATCCATTTAAAGTATTATGTCAACTTTTGAGCTTAAAAAATTGGATTATTGCTTTATTTAGTGTTTTATTAACACTTATATTGTAAATTTGAAAGTTTACAGTTATATCATTGCCTCCACTTATGGGAAATACCAATATATTTCATATGTTTCTTTAGTACTAATGCATATTACGAATCAGATTTCCGTAAATGTTTGTTCGGATTTTCCCGGCACCTGGCGTAAACTGCCGGAAGATAACAAGCACCGCCGAGCTAATCTTAAAAACGCTAGACAACAGAAAGTAACAACGTTTATCGGATAAAAATTACAAAAAAATAATGAACAAAAAATAAAATAAAATATAACAACAACCGTTCGTAAGTCTTATGAATAAATATTATCTTTTTATTTGTGGAGACACTTTGTTTCTCGCGTGATTAAAAACTAATTCTTTGAGGGGTAGTGTTTAGAAGTAGATTTTAGGGGTTAGTGTTAGGGGTAGAGTAAGTTCCTCCAATCGGTAACGATATGTTCCAAGCTAACCCGTCATTTTTTCTTCAGATTTTTTAAAACGGTTTTTGCACTTTATTTCAGATGTTTATAGTTTGTTCCGGTGACAGTACTAACATGTCTAGTATAATTAGATTAAATTTTAATGATTTAAAACTAATAACTAAGTGTATTTTTTTTTCCTTTTTCTTTCAATTTATCAAAAGCCATCTGGCTAATCGCAGTTGTTGTCGCATTCTGATTAATTGATTGACTTGACCAGTGCTGGGTATATTTTGGTGGGTTGCATACGTTTCCGGTCCAACCCTACCGGATATTTACAAGAATCCGATTCGCAATATAATAAGTCAGGATTGAATGCATAAGCTCTTAAAGCAAATAATTATGATTGTCAGTTCTAGAAATCCCGACTTTGATAGTTCGAGACTGAATCTGTAATCTTGAGATCGAGGAAATAATCTCGAGATTGCAATCTCTGTTCTTGGTTTGCGGAATTTTTGGATCATGTTAAAAATGACACAGATTATTATTATTATTATTATTATTATTATTACTATTATTATTATTATTATTATTATTATTATTATTATTATTATTGTTATTCGCCCACAAGGAGCAGTCACACAGGTCTTCAGAGATAATTCCCTGAAAACAGCCTGTAGTGTTCCCTGGAAGCTGGGTGACAACAAGTCTCCCCAGGTTTCCAGTACTTTCCACCTCTTTCGATAACATTTGCAAATAAATTTGCATTATCGCAACAGCTGCTTGCCATTGATTTCTCGTTGGCAGCAGCTATTGGTCTTTGCTGGGATTTGAGTGGCAATAAGCCTCCCCAAGGTCCCACTTCTCTTTGCACTTATTCGGCTGAGGTCTGGTCAGATCATCGGTCTTTCCTTCATTCTTGAATCTCCTTAGTTATTTGGTCTCGTTCTGTTGGGGGCAAGTGATGTGGTAATGGGGTTGGGTTGGGTTAGAGAACTTATAGATATGCGGTTTCAGTGTTCTTGGTTCCATGTAGTGTTTCATGTTTTACCATTGCAGAAGTTTGTCTGGCCCGCACTATTATTATTATTATTATTATTATTATTATTATTATTATTATTATTATTATTATTATTTTTTAATTTTTTTTTAAATTCTTTTTAACATCGATTACATATTCCAGATATATATTTCTAGCGTTCAAAGCTTCGGCATGTTTTTCTGTCTCTTTTCCTTATTTTTACAATCATCCGACGAAAACAGTGTTGCAGCTTCAAACCTATCAGATATCGTTAGGAAAAGACGTGCTGGATCTTTAACTTCAGAAATATGTGGTTAAGAAAATGCAGTAACATGGATACTAAGCTTTTAAGAGTAGAAAAAGATAAAAAGCAATAGGTTCACGATGGAGATAAATGTAAAAAAAAAACACAAAAAAAAAAACGTAGAAAAAGTTAGAGAATTTCCGGAACGAATTAACCTTGATAAAAAAAAAAATAGAATGTGATATATATGACGTGTTAATGGAAGAAAGCTTCGATAGTCGTGGTAGAGGACGGCCATGAATGTGAAAACATTAATAAAGTTCTGGGAAATGACGAAATGAACAAAATAAAAGTAAAGATACATATAAAGAAATACTATTTTTATCCGAAACTAGCTCAACACACCTGCTTGTTGATCTTATGACGTTGGGACCTAAAAGGTTCAAAACAAAGATGGCTGTCTTGTTTCAATTGTGAGGCAATGTCAGTACGCTGGTTTTGTTTGATAGATGCCAAGCAGAAGCAGTAAGTTATTAGTTTATCTATCTATCTATCGATCTATCTATCTATCTATATAATTATTTATCTAGCTAGAGTTGTGTGGATAAGAGATCTAAAGCTATGTTTTGGCAGGTTATCAAACCATATCAAAATGTGACTTGGTCAAGTTTGCACCGGAAGTATCCAAATGCTGACCGGAAGTTGACGTGTCGCATGTCATATGTTCCGGTTTGACGGAAGCTGACGTGTCGCATGTCACATGTTCCGGTTTAAAGATGTCCAAAGAAGAAGATGATCTAAAAGGAGTCTCCTCACGAGGACGAGGGGAGAGGCCTCAGAATGGAGATGTAGAAAAACCACCTCCAATCCGAGATTGTCGATCACTCCTCTGCTGTACATAATGCCTGAGAGCGCTTTTGTTACAACAGATTCCAGCTCCACCAAGGACGGATGGTATATCCCTCAGGTAGGGACAAAAGAGAGGTGGCCAACAGCAGAACAGGTATGTCGTTATGTATATGTGCTGATATAATTATATTGATATGCGCACATCAACACCTAGATGGGACTAATCACAGGCCGTAAAATAGACCGTAAGAATAAGAGCAAGAGTACGTTACACAACGTACATACACACATATGGCCCGTTTATGATTAAGAACACGACAGACATTTTAGTGCCACGTATACAATTAAACACACGATAGGTCTTGTGACCTATGTATAAATACATGTATAAACAAACGTACGATTCTAACGTATATATACAGCACATATATGTTAATTTGGCACCAAGTATACAATCGGATATAAACACTCTCCACCCTATATAACAGTTTTACAAAACTATAAAGAATGAACACATGTGTTTTTGTAGATCATGGCTGGCGTACTCAAAGGCGAACAAATCACCATACTGTTTTTTGCCTTCAAAATGTAGAAATAAATATCAAGATCATCAACATTTTTCCGGGTCATAATTATTTAACAGCTCAATGATATCGCTAGTTGTATTATTATGTTCTTTGCCCCAGAAATATAGGAATAGACACTAAGCTCATCAAATTTAAGTTGATAGTAATAGAGTTATGATCGTTCAAATGTTTTGGCGGTCATCTTAAACGTCACATTGATAAAACACTTTTCCGGGGGTCACATATTGGTAATCCTTAAGTATGTTAAAAAGTACATTAAAACCTAGCAGAATCAGTTGAGAAACTTTTTGTTACAATTTTTGGGAGTTGAGGAGGTATTTTTCCTATGTTGACCATACTATTATGTCCCGCCCGTAAACAACCATAAATGCTTAAGAGAACTTGTTTGAATGAGCTGTATGCGGCAAACTATCTTTCAAAAAATTCACTTTGGAATTTGAGAAAACATGAATTTATGGTTGAGATATAACTTTCCTTTTCCAAACGTATCAAATTTATTCTAGGTACCGTGTCTCTGTGTCTCTGTCTTTGTTTCCCTGTGTATCTGCGTATCTGTGTGTGTGTGTCTCTTTCTCTCTTTCTCTCTCTCTCTTTCTCTCTCTCTCCCCCCCATATATATATATATATATATATATATATATATATATATATATATATATATATATATATATAGTCTTGGAAGTTTTTAACCTTTAAAACTATACAAAAAATATTTTTTATCATTCGTAAGAAAACCATCTAGTCAGTAAGTCATTTAATCACCTGCAATCACTGCATCAACTCGCTCTCGAATTTACTATAATACCAATAATTTATTTTTCAAGAGATCATCAGTTGTTACTATGAAACACTTTTTCGGGGATTTAAAAACAAAACAGTATATTACATCATGGCTCCCCATCAGTGTTGATCAAACACCACCACCCTTAATCTTAGGGAGAAGACATGTTTCAAACATTTGATCCAGTTTTCTATTCTTAATTACAATTACTAACCTTTTCATACTATAAAAATGAATTTCTTACCTGTGTGATTCATCAATTTATATATATATATATATATATATATATACATATATATATATATATATATATATATATATATATATATATATATATATATATATATATATATATATGCAGGGTTTCCGAAATGTTAATGTGCTCTTTAAAGAATTTATAACTTTATTTATATGTGAAGTCTGACGCTTTTACTGAAATTTTATTTGAGTTTCCACATGTTCCTTTTTATTACGAAATTCCCCGACATTAATTTATTTAATCGTAGAAATGAAATCGCAATTAATTGTCAGTCTAATAAAATAACTTAACATATGATATATTGATTCATATAGCTATATGGTGAAGTAGATTGATGAATTGCTCAGCCGAATTTTCAGTGAAGTAAACAACATTCTAACATGCTCGTAAAATTATTCTTTTAAATTATGATGTGTAAATATTTGATTTGTTTGTCTATGTTGGATTTGTATATATTAATATATATTCCATGTTTCTTTTTCTGAAAAGAAGTGATACATATTTTTAAATTGTCGAAAAGAAAAGTTTTGTATATATATATATATATTAATATATATATATATATATATATATATATATATATATATATATATATATATATATATATATATACTGTTGAATTTTGAAAATATATATGGAAACTAAGCTACACAGAATTTTCCACGTTTAATCCTCGTGAGGATTCGTGAAGCTATTAGATGGAATTGATGTTGCTTCGTGCTTTTATATATTTCCATAATACTGGGTTTACTATTAAGCTAATCAGATTCTTTTTTATTCACACACACATGAATTGCCACGAATGAAGGCGCGCACATGTATCACTGTTGTTTTAACGAGGATTTTTCCATTTCTGTATGATATATATATATACTAGCAGGCTGTCAGGCCGGTCGTGGAATACGCTTTAATATGTTAATTAATTTATGCAGATTCCGTATTTATTATTATAGAGCCAATTCTCTATAGATTATTATACATATATATTACATATTATATATATATATATATATATATATATATATATATATATATATATTACATAGTAGTTTGTTAGGGAAATAGATATATCATGGTACTTAAAAAAATATCGTTGTTATATTTCAAAATGTTACAAATGTAAAAAATAACTAAAATACTGATAGAAATCTACCCAATAAATGTCTTTGTGACACTTCCTGACACTTATTAGTGGATTTCTGTCTGTATTTTCATTATTTTTTTCGAATTTGGAACTTTTTTTGACGCTCAAATATATATATATTGATCCATGTCCAAGTAACCTACATCTAATATTTCAGGTGTTTAGACCCAAAAGTTGCGAAGGAGTTTGGTAGAGTTCTCAAAGGTCAAATCGTTGGACTTTGATCCCTTTACAGCCAAATTTTTGGCCGAAAACCGATTAAAAAGATTTTCTCAACACCCATTATGCTAAATCTCGAGTATGTAGACTGAAAATTGACAGAGTCATTCGGTAGCGAAATGTACACACACACACACAGACACACAAAGGCACACACAGAAACACACACACAAACAGTTTCACCTTTATAAATATTTATAATGAAAAATAATCATTCCGAAAGAGAAAAATACATGAATACGTGTTTCTAATTGTTCTATTAAATCCTAGCGAAAATTAATAAACAATAATATTTGTCTAACACATGAATACTTTATCGTAACATATATTTTGTACAAAATCTATGGCAGAAAAAAGGTGCTTATTTAGTATTACATTTATTTAAAATACAAAAATACAGAAAAATCTTTATAATGTATGTGTTCTTCTTGGAACGAAGTTGTCATATTCCAAAAATTATATAAATTGATCCAGTATTTTTTTTTTTTATTTTGAACGAAGAAAATCAAATTTTATGACGAGGCAAGACGTCGAGTTTTTAATGAGCTATGTTGGATAAATAAGAGGAAGACAATTCAATTCGAATTACTGAGATCAAAATCAACCTTATAATTAATGCAATTTAGTATTAAAATCGCTAAAAATTGTAAATTTTAATCTTCTTATTTTAAAAAAAAATCATTACTTCATCAATTTACGTGATTTTTTGAATATGGCATCCCCGTTCCGTGACGAATGCGTAAACCATAAAGATTCTGTACATATATTTTTCAAATAAGTATAATTTTAAATAAGCACTGAAAAAAGAAACAGAATCGGTTAATACTTTATTCTGGAATTTCCACATGAAAATATGTCAGAACAGGTAATGACGTTATTTAACAATTAGGCTTAAGCGACGTTCTTCTGCAAGTTGAAGCCTTATAACATAAAAAGTACCTCTTCTACCAGGCTAAGGTTGCAAGAATAGGAACAATCCACTCCCGCGAGTTAAATAAAGGGCCACGTTCTAAAATTCCGTACGGATTTCCGAGTTCCACTGAAAGCTGCAATATATATATATATATATATATATATATATATATATATATATGAATAAAAAATCAATACGAAAAATATATAAATGTTTATATCTTTTCTGCGTTTATTTCCTATGTGTTGACGTATAGGAATACAAAAAGTCTTTTGGAAAAAAAAAAACAAAAAAAAAAAAAACAAGAATGTTTCCTACATAAGCATATTATTTTCAACCGGTTCTTCGATCTTCCTCAGTGTGATGATAGTATATATATATATATATATATATATATATATATATATATATATATATATATATATATATATATATATATATATATATATATATATTGTATAATATATACAGGAATTTACATTTATATCGGTAGTCGGTACCGACGGTTTCAAGCCCGGTAGTTTAGGACTGCTCTTAATGTTCGCCTCAGGCTCTCTTCAGCCGACTCTCATCTGTCTGAGGCGGACATTAAGAGCAGTACTCAACTACCGGGCTTGAAACCGTCGGTACCGACTACCGATATAAATGTAAATTCCTGTATATTATACAAAAAATATATTGCTCTTATTTCGAGAAAGGTTTTTTCCCTAATAATAGAGCACTGTATGGGATTTCTTTTTCTACAAAAAAGTACAAGTATATATATATATATATATATATATATATATATATATATACATACACACACACACACACACACACACACACATATATATATATATATATATATATATATACATATATATATATATATATATATATATATATATATATATATATATATACTGTTAGGGACCGCTTGTGAATTTGATTTATCCTAGATCGAAGGAGCCCATATCAACCCGCATAGGGTGAATGCAGTTTAAAAATACATAAGTAATAATGTTTGTATAATTAAAAATATATACTATAACACATTTCTACCTGTTATTGTACCATTTTATATAAACACTACAGTTTAATTGAATTAACATCGAGGACATAACAAGTTTACAGTTTTAGTTGGATTAATATTTAGAACACAAAAACCCATAAATTGTAACGATAATAGTAGTCCGAAAAAAAAAAAAAAAAAAAAAAAAAAAAAACACCTAACCAGTAGTTGTTTATGGATTGAATAAGTTGGCCGCCTTCCTGCATATCTTCTATGACGGCTGTCTGGTTCGGATCACGCATTACAATTTTTGCTCGACGGCGCAAAATTGCGCGCGAGTGAGTTGCGTGGGAGACGTGGCCTCGCTATTCAATCACCTTTCGTGGCTCAGGTGTTTACCAACCAGAAGAAACCATACAGATAAACTATTATTTCCTTGGGTGTGTGATCTCAAACTCGTTAATCTGCGACATCACCTCGTCAGAGAAATAAGCTGGATAGAGCTTACAAGGAAAGATTACATTTAAAATATGAAGTGTTCTAAAACCATGTAATTAGAGTGTCGGGAAAATATTTACGCGGACGAAGTCATTTCTCTATTGTAATGTATATATATATATATATATATATATATATATATATATATATATATATATATAGAGAGAGAGAGAGAGAGAGAGAGAGAGTAATTTATAAAATATATATGGCGATTAAGCTACACTGAATATTCGGAGTTTCATCCATTATAGGATTCGTCAGACTTATGCGTATAAGCCTGACGAATCCTATAGTGGATGAAACGCCGTGTAGCTTAATCGCCATATATATTTTATAAATTACTAACTAGCTCTACCTACGTATTGAGCACTTTTGAAGTAAATACTTAAAGTTTACGCATAAATCTATACTTTCGTATATTAATTTTATGTGAGTAAATGAAGTAGTTATATATATATATATATATATATATATATATATATATATATATATATATATATATAGTAGTTGGTTCGGGAAATAGATATACCATGGTACTTTAAAAAAATATCGTTGTTATATTTCAAAATGTTACAAATGTAAAAAATAAAAATAAAATACTGATAGAAATCTACCCAATAAATGTCTGTGTGACACTTCCTGACACTTATTAGTGGATTTCTGTCTGTATTTTGATTATTTTTTTTCGAATTGGGAACTTTTTTGACGCTCCAAAGACAGCGTGTTTACGTCAGCCATCTTGAATACCTGTAGTTTACTTTAACAGCTGGACACTATATAACCTAATAATAATAATAATAATAATAATAATATATAACCTAATAAAAGCTTTAGACTTCGTTAAACCACACAAAACTTATCCAGTTAGGTAGAAGAGTGACATATCTTGTTTTTGGTAACATTCATTTGTTATATATTTCAATTTTTGACATTTTTTAATGTTTGTTTGCTTCTCTGCTAAATACCTGAACATAGTTATCTATCTCTTTCGGTTTTGTCATTAGACGCTATCTACTTCCGGTTGTTTCTTGGGACCCGTGACCAGAGTCAATAGACCAAATTCAATGGCGCCAGCAGGACACATGACTTTATTTTCTTCGGTCTTCTTAATATATTAAATAATATATATAATATATTAAATTACATATCGAAACAGGTTGAATCGGTTTCCCTCGAAGGACAAAGTCTCATTCGAATATCAAATTTACAAGCGATCCCCAGTCGCTTGAATAAAATGATAAGATTAAAACAATGTTATCTATGCACACTTGAATCTTATATGTTAGCGTCTAAGAATATTCTATTTTAGACGTGGCATATAGAATAAAACCATCTAGAAATAAAGGAGAGTGGCACATATAGTTATTAAATAGTTTATTATTTAATTTATTATTAAATCATTTTGGGACTAATATATATATATATATATATATATATATATATATATATATATATATATACGTACTAATATATATATATATATATATATATATATATATATATATATATATATATATATATATATATATGCGCCGCTGATCCAAAATTTAAGACCACTTAAAAATCTTTAAAAAGAAAAGGATAGATTTGACACTTCTGACTTAAGGTTACTAATACGACAATCTAAAAGGTTATGGAAACAAAAAGGTACATTCCAAAAATTTTATGTAAAAATTTGCATTTTTATTAAATTAGGCTTTTTAGATATGATCAAAAGTTATAACCAAAGTTATAAATTGTTAGATTTATGGTAATTCTAATGTTTTTAGTTCAGTTACAGATTAGCAATCACTGTGTAAAGGTGTTACCATGCCTAAAGCAAGAAAAATAACCGCAATTGAGCTCTCTCGAATTCTAAGATTCCATAAGCAAGGTTTGTCACAGCGAGCGATAGCAGCTAAGGTAAATCGCAGTAAAACTGTTATTTGTAACTTTCTAAAGAACACTGAGAATTATGGAAAAGCAAAATCCTTTGGTAGCCCCCCCCCCCAATTTTCTCCTGCATTGAGTAGGAGAACCAGACGGGTTGTTATAAATGACAGAGGACTCCCTTCTAGTCGAATTAAGGCGGTTACAGATGCTGATTGCAGTCCAATAACCACCAGACGACACTTACAACAAAAAGGCATGGTAAATAAAAAGCGTAAACAAATTCCTCGATTGTTTCCACATCCCAAAGTGGATCGCTTAAGATTTGGTCGTGAATACCAAACCTGGGACGTTTAGAAGTGGAAGAAAGTCCTGTCTTCTGTTGAGAAAAAATTCAATTTAGATGGTCCTGATGGCTTCCAGCGATATCGGCATGACAAAAACATGCCCCTTGAAATTTTTTCCAATAACGTTATAGTGGTGGAAGGTCCATAATGGTATGGGGTGCCTTTTCTTACAGAGAAACAGTGGAGCTCCAGGTGGAATGTAGCTTTCTGTTTCAATGACCTTTTAGATTGTAGTATTTGTAACCTTAAGTCGAAAGAGTTTAAAATCTATCCTTAAAAAGTTGTCTTTTTTAAAAAGATTTTAAGTGGTCTTAAATTTTTGACCAGCAGTGTATAATAGCGTGGCCCATTCTTTATACATATCTATAAATAGTTAGATAATTTACACTTACAGATTTTTTTGGGATGATTAAGTTAAGCATTCGAATTAAATTGCCATTAATTAGGTTAGGTTATTGATTAATAAACTAATTTCATTTATTATCTTTTATGACCAAGGACAGTAAATAACAATTTAGATATGGAGCATCATTATTATTAAAAAAATGCGCATTTATTTTATTGGTGTGCTGGAGTAGTCTATATGTTGATAGAATCCGGAGTCATTAGAAGTCAATCTATTATATATATACAAGTGAACGTGTCTGTGTGTGTGTGTTGTGTTGTGTGTGTGTGTGTGTGTGTCTGTGTCTGTGTACATTTTTCTACGCAATAACTCTGTCAATTTTAAGTCTACAGACTCGAAATTTGATATACAGGGTACTGAGATTTGGAAAAATCTTTGTAATCGGTTTTCGGCCAGAAATTTGGCTGCTAACGGGTAAAATTTTAACGATTTGACATTTGAGAACTCTACCAAACCCCTCCGCCAATTTTGGGTCTAAACACTTGAAATTTTAGATATAGGTGCCTTGGACATGGATCTAACGTAATAACTTTATTTGAGCCCAAAACATTTAAATCTTAAGGGGTCATAATAGTAATCAAAGTTAAAAAAATTGACCGTTTTTTTTTGCTCAACATACACCTCCGAACAACCGGGCAACGCCAGGATTAAATGCTAGTATATACATAAATGTACCATTTGTGGTATTGTTTCTGTTGCTCCCTGCAAAGTGTCATTTGCTTTGTTTTAATCTCATTGGTAATTACATTAATTTAGAAGTACAGCAATGACATCTTTACATGTTTTTTTTTCAGCTAAACTCTAAATTCCCTAAAGCGCTTGTGTCTACATAATATTTAAAACACATCTTAATGAATTAATTAGTTCAGACTATTCATTTTAATAATAAATCTGAACATGGTAAAAGGATTAGGAATGTTATGTGTTTGTTCGCTGTTCCAAGGATCTCTAATACGATCGCTGAAAAATTAACCCTAATACTCACTTCTCTAGAAACTATAGTTACGGAAGTAACCATGCGTCTCATAAACCACGATAGCCTCCGATTAGTTCTAATTTGAAGCATATGATCCTTGTTTATACTTAATAATTATAATTAACCTATATACTCACTGATATTAGTTTATATATATATATATATATATATATATATATATATATATATATATACATACATATATATATTTGTTAATATAGACACTTTTTTAAATACACTGTATATATGCGATAAGGCGGCAAAAAGTAAGTCCGCACGTAATTTATTCCCAAACTGCAAATTTAAGCTAAATTTGATGTAACTGTTTAAACAGCCTATATCTCATTTAATTCGCCTTTTATTCTTTGATAATTTTACCTGTTCACATTTGACTTTTAATTGAAATGTTCTAGTGTTCACGTCAATTTTAATAACAACTTCAAATTGAGGAGGCAAAAAGAAAGTCCGCACAGTGGAAAATTGTTATTTAAATGTAACTTTAGGACATTAATGCAACACAAATACAACAGGGACACAATGAACTAGTTAATATTTAGTAGCATAGCCCTTCTGCAATTTGACAGCCTGCAATCTTTTGAGAATTCTTTGAATTAGACTGAAGCAATACTCCGGGAAAGGGAATCCCCCTTTTCTTTAATTTTTGTCCAAAGTTCTTCCAAATTTGAAATTTTATCATAACGTAGCTGTTGCTTGATGTACTGCCATACGTTTTTGATAGGATTGAGGTCTGAAGATTGTGCAGGATAATTCAAACATTTTGAAAACCTTGCAATATCCGACATATTTCATATTGAATGCTAAGAGAAAAGCCACACAAATATTTTCCAGAATAAATAATAATAAAAAAAACCATACACACCAGACCTTTCTCTCATAAACAGGCATCTTCTTTTACCTACACACACCAATAATACAATAATCTGTAACACACTAAACAAACTAGAAATTCCTATCGTACAAACCACATCACTAACCATAAGACATATATTAAAAACTACGAAACATCTCCATAAAAAACTAGTTTCCAATGGAGGTATATACACTATCCCTTGCCATAATTGCCATCATAAATACGTTGGTGAAACTCAGCGTAAATTAGAAAAAAGGCTCAGTGAACATAAAAGAGATATAAAAAATAGCAATTCTCTAAGTGCATTATTCTCTCATTCATTGCAGCATAATCACACCTTTGACTTTAAACAAGCAAAAGTAGTTAAATTTATTTCAAATAAACCGCGCCGGAGACTTCCTGAATCTGCGCTTATCGCATTTTCAAGCACAATTAAACAACGTGTAGGTTTCTATAACATAGCGCCATTAATAAGTAAACTTTTATTAAAAGAACATTATTTAACTGTAAACATAGGTTAACCTTCTCACACCATTCAAACACCCCCTGTAATAATTAACACATAATCTCAATCAATAAATTGCATAAAAAACGCTCATTTCATTTCTGTTACAAACCTATATTTGAATTTCCACATATATATCTTTTTTCCAGTAAGAATATTAACTGCGTTCATATTTTTAAAATTACATTAACGACTATATGACGTCACTAAAATTCCCTCTCTTTAACAGCGCCCCCTCCTTTTTGAATTTCCAACGTCTTTTTCCGTTTTTCTGAAATAGAACTGCATCACACTGTGCACGTGAAACATTTTCAAATATTTTGTACTGGTATTTTTGGTTTCTTAATCTCATTCATCCAGAGGAAGTCTCGAAATAAAGACGAAACGTTGATGAACACATAATACGGTTTGTTCCTTTTTATTTCTCTATTTTGTCGGAATACTATTTCCATTATTTTCATAATATATATATATATATATATATATATATATATATATATATATATATATATATAAACTGCCAGTCTTAAAGCTTGGCTCCGATACTGTGATGTAGAATGTAAGCTAATCGAAAAAAAAATTGTAAACATTAAGTACAAAATATAAAATATTTAGTTTTAAATCTAGTAATCTTTTTAAATCTAGTATATTTCGCGTGTTTCACAACTATTAATTAAATAATAACTTGAAAAATTAATTTATAGAAAATAATAAACTGAACCATAGTAACACGTGCTGCGAAGCTAACAACAAGCCCATACCACCAGGAGTAGAAAAAAGAAAACCACATCCAATAGATGGAAACGAACTGCTTATCAATTCGAGTGATTACTGCATTGTACGGCAAGTGTGTTCAATGTAATAATGCAGATAAAGCCCACCTGAAACTTGTATATATATATATATATATATATATATATATATATATATATATATATATATATATACTAGCAAAAGTACCCGTCGTTGACTGGGTTCAAAAACAGCCTACAGAAAATGGACACTGATTTATGAAAGTATAATAGGTTATGAAAAGGAAGGTTGTAAAGAGATAGCTTCGAATTTAGGGGTATCAAAACCAAAGCAAAATATGATGAAAGTAAAAATAAAATAGATAAACCCCATAATTTATTATACCATACCTGTTCACACTGAAACACTTATCACAATATTCTGTGGATCTATATTAAAAACCTTGTTAAACTTTGTGACATATTTCCATTCTATGGAAGTCAAGCGCGAACGAACACCCCATAGTTTTATTATACCATGTTTCTTCAAACTGAAATATAATTATCAAAGTATACGTACGCAGATAGATATGAAAAGTCTTTATTAAAGTTTGTGCCTATTTCCATTCTATGGAGGCCAGGCGCGAACGCAGACCCACAATCTTATTATACCATCCCTATTTAAGTTAAAACATACTTATCAAAGTATTATTATGTACATCTATATCAAAAACACTTGTAACCGTTTTTTTTAAATTTTGTATTTCCATACTTTGTGGACCAGGCGCGTACGCAGATCTCACAATTTTAATGAATCATCATCATTATGCCAGATCAAACATACCCATTCCTGTGTCTCGATACATTTTCTATCATTATATGTGATCAGTTTTCTATAATAGTCAACCATATAGGAGCCTATTCGTGACCAGACACACACGAGACGTCCAGCTTTATATTATATATGCATGCCGTTGATAAATTACAATTATAAAACGAAACATAAAAATCAGAATCTTAGAGACGTACGTAAACTCATGCCCTTTTACGGTTTCGAATGTTGAACGGTAACGAAGGCATCTAAAAGCCATTTTGAAACAGCGGAGATATGGTTGTTAATAAGAATACTACGAATCTCATGGACAGAAAGGAAGACAAACCGAGAAATCATGCGTAAGGTAGAGTACAGCAAATCACTACATAATACCGTCAACGTTAGACAGTTAAAGTTCTTCGACCATTTGATACGGACAAAAAAAAAAAAAATCGCCGGAAAAAAAGAGCAGTGGAATATAACGAACTTACAATAACCCTTATCCCTGAGTGGCTTCCGGGCCTTGATAGGTGGTGATCACTGTGTAAAAAAAAAAAAAAAAAAAAAGTTCACCGAGAGTTTGGATGCACAACTATAGATCTCATCAACAAAACCAAATGCAGACGGAACTTGAGAACCACGATCATCGATGCTAACAGACCTGCTACCTGTCACAGAAGAAGATAAAAAAGTGAATACCTACTGTATTAACTGGGAAGGTCTTATTCATAGCCTGTGAAACTTTGGAGATATCGCTTTTTTTTTCTATGGGCTGATGAAGCGTAAGTTATGTCACTTATAAGTTGATGAACGTTTATATTCTTGGAGGCTGAAACAATTCTACGCAAGGTTGTTACCAATAAAAGAATAAAAACGTTTTGAAAATGATTATGTGCTTGTGTGTTTTCCTTTATTAACGTGGTATCTTTAAAAAAATATTTATAGCTCTAGTATTGCACTACTGAACTATCTAAATGATTATACTATTTATCTATATTTAATCACTGCTCTAAGTAGTTAAATTTATATAAACACACACACACACACACACACACACACACACACACACACACACACACACACACATATATATATATAAATCTCCATTTTCGGACTTAGCACTGTCGTCAATAATATCGCCTACTACTTATGTACTTACGCAACGTAAAGCCCTTCTGTAAATAAACAAATAGAGCACAGTCAAATAGTTGTAAATATTCATATTAAAGCATTGTACATATTTACCAACAGCGTTCGTCCCGTGAGGTAGTGAGTGCAGCTGACTATCGATCATTCGCTGGAGATTTATGCTAATTTAGACACTCTGAAGAACTGTTATACAACGTAACACTCTGTATACACACATGTATATATATATATATATATATATATATATATATATATATACATGTACACACACACACACACACACACACACACACACACACACACACATATATATATATATATATATATATATATATATATATATATATATATATTAGTGTTGAGATGATTAATCGGAATCGGGAATCGGAAAAATAGACAAATTTGTGGGTATCGGAATCGAAAAAATTGGTGCGTATTTTCCGAAGTCAAAAGAATTCTTTTTATTGTTTTTTTATTTGATTTCGTTTAAAGAAAAATCTTCCGCGCTGCTGCTGCTGCTGCTGCTGATGATGATGATGATGATGATGATGATGATGATGATGGTGATGATGATGATGATGATAATGATAATAATAATAATAATAATAATAATAATAATAATAATAATAGTAGTAGTAGTACTAATAATAATAATAATAATAATAATAATAATAATAATAATAATAATAATAATAATAATAATAATAATATCAATAAAGCTAAAATCTATAGATCATCCTCCACAGGTATAATTTTACATTTAGGAAAATATCTGCATATTTAACATGTGTTTTTTACAGAAATCGGGAAAAATAACAACTCTATAGTTAAATATTTAGAGATTTAGAAAGAATCGGAATCAGAATCGGTAATTTAGCCCGGAATCGGTAATTTAGCCCGGAATCGGTAATTGTATCGGAATCGGGAAAAATATTGGAATTGTCCCATCATTATATATATATATATATATATATATATATATATATATATATATATATATATGTGTGTGTGTGTGTGTGTATGTGTGTGTGTGTGTGTGTGTGTGTGTGTGTGTGTGTGTGTGCGTCTATGTATATATTTATATATCCCCTCTACACACGTATTATGAAAACTCATCGTTTACGAAAAGCGCGTACAGGAAATAATTACTTTTGGCAACACAGCGAGAAATCAACAGGAATTCAGCACCTGTGCTCACTTCCTTCCGACTCACCGATAAGAAAGCGCCCAACGCTTCAAACTTCTCACTGTAATTTTTAGCGCCGAAAACGTTTCACGCAACTGGGTATAATGCAGACATCTTTCTAGAGTATACGGCAAAATCACATTGACAGACCGGTTCCCGTTAGACCAATGAAGTTAAGCAACGGTTAGTCTGATCAGAATTAGAATGGGTAACCATTATGGAATACCCGGTGCTGTATGTGTTCTCTGCTTATCTCGACATTGTTTCCAATCGTCTTGGAATTCTTCTTGCTATTGGACTCAAACAGTACCGATTCATGAGAGGTGTGGTTGTAGATTGCGCAACATTTGCTTCACAATTACACACGCAGCTGCCCTTACAGGAGGTATCCATTTTCTTTTAAGGCTGAATGGAGACAATGATAATATGATGTCTTCTATAGGGAAAGATATCGTCAGATGTTCTCAACCCAATGTAAACTCCCGTTGAAATAGATGTAGAAAAATGGTTATCTTGCTATGTAGTAAGTTTTTTTTAATTACATTTTCACCCCAAACAAGGTACATTGCCACTTTGATGTAAGGGACTACTATTAGGGCCACAGGCTACAGGGGTACTAGGTGGAGAGTTGGTCAGCAAGATGTCGGTTCACGTTACACTTGAACTTCTGCATGTCAGTACAGTTGGGGAAGCAGGAACCCTGAAAGGAATTCCAAAGTCTAGCGGTTCTGGAGAAGAAACTACTGGCGTAGAAGGCTCTGTTACATCTACGGATCTCAACTGTGAAGGGGTGGGATTTGCTGCTTGTCGGGTTTGGCGGGGGTATTTACGTCGAGGGGGTACAAGTGCTTGCAGTTCATCGGAACATTCACCGTTAAAGTACTTGTAGAACAGACAGAGAGATGCTATATTAAGTCGATGGGACAGAGGCGGAAGCTTGGATGATAGTTCAGGACCTATTAGGTTGGCTACTCTCTTTTGAACCTTATCTAGGAGTGAGAGACTAGTAGCAGATGCGCCATCCCAAATATGACAACAATACTCCATACATGGGCGAATGGTAGCCTTATAGAGGTACAGGATACTTTCGGGCGTTAGTAGCTTTCTAGCACGGTAGAGAGAACCTATGTCCTGGCAATTCTCTCAATGTAATTGTTCCAACTCATGTTTCCTGTGAACGTTAGGCCGAGGAGTTTAAAAGATGTGCTTTCAGATAAAGAGTCTTTGACCATTGCTATTGGTGGTAGAGAAGGTTTCTTGTAGTTATTGAAGGAAACAAGTTTAGTCTTGACAGCATTGAATGTGACCATCCATTTTTGTCCCCATTTCAATGTCTCTCGATCTATCTATTTATCTATGGGTACTATCGATATATCTCTCGATCTATCTATTTTTGTATCTATCCATATCCATCTATCTCTCTATTGACAGACCGGTTCCCGTTAGACCAATGAAGTTAAGGAACGGTGAGTCTGGCCAGAATTAAATCTATCTATCTATCTATCTATCTATCTATCTATCTATCTATCTATCTATCTATCTATCTATCTATCTAACTGAAGAGATAAACAATAGATGAATATGAAGCGTGTTGATAAATCTGTCAAAATATAATAAAATCATATCATAGATAAGCTTACTGAAAGTATCTAGTCAGCTGATGGAACTAAGTGTATGTTTGTGGTTCAAGTTAGCTGAGAAGAATAATTGGAGTTGGAATCTGGACGTTGAGCAGGGCGGACGTTTTAACAGGTCGTCCACCCTTCACCGGGGAGGGAGCTGACGTGTCTTAAAATTAACCACTCAAGCAAAGATATCCACTTTTCATTCTTCTTCGATCGATACTTGGAAAGTGAATAAAAAGCCAAATAAAACCAACCAGCGTTCTTGGGCGTGAATGAAGCCTCCCCTCCAAGAACAAGATGAATTTCAGGTGGACAAGATCAACGACGCATGTAAATAAGGTATGTCCAAAATACATGTGTCACACACACACACACACACACACACACACACACACACACACACACACACACACATATGAACATTTAGACGATCATAGCATTGGAACATAAATAGACCACAACAACATAACTTAGAGTTCAGATAGTGAAGAACCACCATAGACATTTACTGACACGTACACACATCAGGATGAACCCTTCGTCACAAGTACACATATCACGATATGATGTTGGTACCCCATTACACACATATATCCTGCATGGTGATATGGTACATTCATTACACACAGACTCCTTTATGGTACCCAAATACACAACAGACCCCTTTTTGGTACACTATAATACAACAATCTTTGTGCTGGGCATGCGCGAAAACGCTCAAAACTTATATGTCAGTATTTTAGACGGGCTCACCTACGACGAAAACGAGTTCGTCTAAGGGCTAAAAAAAAGGTTATCCCAGAGTAGTTCTGCGAATAACTGCCAAGGTTGCTCTATTAGCGTGTCGGATCGTGTCGTATCGACAGAGTTGATTGGAAACAATGAATGAAATAGGCTAAATGTTATTCGTGTAGAAGACGACTCGATAAGTATTTGTTGACATTGGACTTGGATAAAACTATGTTGTAGTCTGAAGGTAATTTCTTGGAAAGAAAGTCTGTTTATGGAAATTCCGTTTAATTTTAGGTACAAAGAAGAGAAAAAGAAACATATTTGTAGCGGCAGTGAAAGGCGAGTCCTTAAGATGAATGTTTTACTGCTGATGCTGCTGTTGATCGTCTTAAGTACATCACTAAGACAGTCTTTGATGATTTCTTTCTCTTTCGTCCCTCTCTTTCTCTACACACGCACATACACACGCGCGCGTACACACATATATATATATATATGTATGTGTGTGTGTGTATGTGTGTATGTGTGTGTGTGTCTTACATTTTACTTCTGTCGAAGTTTTCAAAAGTTTTTAGGCTAACACTTAATTTCTATGTGAGATATTAAGATATATAAATATTCGTATATCGGATTAAAGTTCTCATTTATCTCTTAAATATTAATTCAGCAAAAGAAACATTAATTTTCCCAATTGACCTATTTTCTTAATTGACCTATTTTTCTAATTGATCTAATTAACTATGTTATAGTATATATTTGGTCTTTCATGATTCCAGAACAAAATTCATCTGGTCTGGTTCAATATCCATATTAATGCTATTATTATAAGCAACGTCATTTATAAACCAGTATGGTGTAGCCATACCGAGGGAATCTTATGTCGGTTGCGATGACTATTTATATTTTGAATATTTAGTCAGAATGTACTTGCCCGGTGAAGTATCCTTGTCTTACATGGGAAGGGCTGTCCCCTTCTCATGTAGGTAAAAAGGCAGACTAAATAGGTGAAAATTATATTAGGAAAAGACTAGAATCGAGCCCTGTGGGCAAGTATTAAAGGATAGTGGATGAATTGAAATCCTGGGAATGCAGTCGATTGTTAATTCTTTTAGAAATAACTGGATGTTGGATATGTCAGGTGAAGAAGTGGACAGTGTGAGTTTATAGATAATGATTAAAGATAGCTTGGATATTGAACAATTAAAATTGTGAATTCTTTGTTTGCCAAAGATGTGTTTGGACAGACATATGTGAAATCCACGTGAAATTTATTCTGAGGTCATCAACAAAAGAGTCTCTCAATGTATTGAGAGAGGGTTCGAAATTAGAGAGGAGATCGCAATTACAGTCACAGTGATAGAATCTGAGACGAGAGTCGGGAGCGACTTAGCAGGACAGATCCCCTTAGACGCGAATGGGGAGAAGAGTAGACCATGTAAACATATAAGTTTGAATTCCTGACATCATCAATCGGCCGACAGATGAATAAAGAAATCATTTAATTTTTTGTAACTAGTTGTCTTCGTGTCGTCCTTACAAACGAAAGGGTAAATGTGTTTGTCATCATCTTAATGAACTTTGTATATCCACCCTCGAGTAATGTTTCTCCTCCTCTGTTAACAAGAACTGCATAAATGTCTCCGTTTTAATAATAATATGAAGTCCCTCAGAATTGTCACAGTCATCGTCGTGATGTAAATGTATATAAATGTTATTATCATCCATGTTCTGAGTCCTCTGTTATACATGTCTCCGATATGAACCCCGCAACACAACACTCATTCCCGGTTGTACTGACAGACCTTTTTACAGAGATACATTAGACACCAGAGGAAATTGTCTAGTAGGCATTCAAGTTATCCTCAGTAGGTTTTTAATTCTCTCTCTTACTCTCTCTATCTCTAATACTCTCTCTTTCTCTCTTATACTCTCTCTCTCTGTTGAATAAGAATACGAAGAAATAATTTAGCTATAATGAAATGTTTTGTTTTAATTTTCAAGAAACAATTGTGTTCACCATTTGAGGTCAATTGCAAAGAACAAGGCAATGTTTTTTTTTCTGTTGAGTTCGTTAGAATCAGATTAACAAACAAAAGAAGAAAGAAGAAAAACGCTCGAACCCCGGACGACATCTAAACGAGTGAATGTCAATATGAGTGTAAAGGTCAATGAACAACACGGATTTAAAAGGGGTCAATTGTGTTTCCTTCGTTGTAGGTTTTGTCGCAAATGGCATTTATTTCCTATATTCCTTTTCTTTTCCTCACAATAAACAACAATGCGAGTTGTCTCTTAAAGATATGAGGCAATCTCTTTATAAGTATAGTATCGTTCAGAATTTAATGAAATAGCTCCTGGGAGTGTTATGACGAAAATTTAGATTTCGATTTTTCTTTTAGATTTTGGAAGAGAATACGTTGATAAAATACAATATTGTGTCATTTAAAAATAAACAAACAATTGAATAGATACTAAAAACAAAACAATTGGCATAAATATTCCGACAAGCAGCAAAATTCCACCCTTACACTACAGAAATCACTTAATACCAGAAAGTCTTCTACTCAAATAGCTTCTTCCATAGAGCAGCTGGATTTTGGAATTTCCATCCGGGTCCTTGCTTCCCTTACTATACTGATTTGGCAGAAGTTCAAGTATAATATAAATAGATATCTCACTGCTTAACTTCCTACATATTAACACTGTAAATTTCGTTCCAAATAGTAGCTCCTTACGTCAAAGTGGCATTGTTCCTTGTTTGTGAAAAATAAATTGAATAGCAAGAAAAATGTGATTAAATTTGACTTAAAATGGAGAAGAAAATAAGGAGTTAGCCAACACACTAACCTACACGTGACTACTAACCAAACACACTAACATACATGTGACTTCTAATTCAACAAAATAACCGTACATGTGACTGCTAACCCAACACACTAACCTACATGTGACTGCTTACCCAACACACTTACCTACATGTGACTACTAACCAACACACTAACTTACATGTGACTGCTAACCCAACACATTTACCTACATGTGACTGCTAACCCAACACACTAACTTACATGTGATGCTAAGCAAACACACTTACCTACATGTGACTGCTAACCCAACACACTAACTTACATGTGACTGCTAAGCAAACACACTTACCTACATGTGACTAATAACCCAACTTTCTTAACAAAACACGTGATTAAATAAATGACTAAACTAATTTTTATATCTTATGTCTTGTATACAAATGTTTTGTTATAACGTTTCGTTTTTTCTGACCACACTCCTTGTTCGAGACGAAGTACTCGTAGGTTCATACCACAGTTGGATTTCGCCGCGGTTTGCTTGATCTGTGTTAATTAATAGACTTTCAGTTGCTCAAGTGTCAGAGTACTCGCATACAAGAGACTCGTTATGTTCAACTGATGAGCCCAAGTGAGAGTGAAATTCGAGTTTGGACTTCTGGTTTATTGGTTGTTATGATTCTTGTGAGTTGCGACGATGCTTGACTGGAAATAATTATATCATTTCCCACATTCCGAAAATTCTATTATTAATTGCTTGCTAGGTTGGCATGTTGGATGGCATCACCCTAGCGAGTATAAACTTCCTACTTGTGAAACATTGGCTTGGGTTCTCGTTTGTTGAATGATCACACGCCTTGTTTGAGAGGAACTATGGTCACCCCATAGTCGGATTTCGGTGAGGTTTGCTTGGTCTGTGTTAGTTGATAGACTTTCTTGTGTGTTGTGCATTTTCAGGTGGAAGAGTAACCGCTTCGCATGCAAGAGACTCTGGGTTCGAATCCTGAGTTGGGACATGTTCAACTGATGCGCCCAAATAAGGGCGAAACTCGAGTTTGGACTTCCGGTTTGTTGATTGTTATGGCTCTTGTGAACTGCGACGTTGCTTGATTGTGAAAATCATTATATATATATATATATATATATATATATATATATATATATATATATATATATATATATATATATATATACTAGCAGAAGTACCCGTCGTTGACTGGGTTCAAAAAAAGACTACAGAGAATGGACTGTGATTGATGAAAGTATGATAGGTTATGAAAAGGAGGGGGTTGTTAAAAGATAGGTTTTGATACTCAAAAATTTTACCCTAAGCAAAATATGATGAAAGTAAAGATAATTTTCGCGAAAATATATTTTTTTATATCAAGTTTGCTTCCATTCGTAGCCAAGAGTGACCAAGAAAATGATGTTCCTTACAAAGAGAAAATATTATATATATAATAATATAAATATACAATAAATAAAAGTTACCATAGTCAATAAAAGTTACTTTTATGGTAGAAAAGTTTATTGGTTTCTATTTTCAAGTAGTTTGTAAAAAAAAAAAATTTTTTAATTCATGAACCGGTTAAAAAAAAAATCAAAATGGCAGCGACTTTGAAATGGAGAGCCCCGTTTTCAATTTGAAGGAGGGACACCTGAACATTCTGTGTTAACAATTTAAGAGAGATCCGTCAACGTAAGGAATATTTATAAACATATTTTAATTTTTTCCGTAATTTTGTGCTTGAGGAATATTCGATTATGGCATGTGTAGTTTAGATAAAAATTCATTTAAGTAGTTATCGCCTCCAATTTTGTTTTAATTTCGGTTCGCTGAAATTATTTCAAGTAAAGAGTATTAAAAACTATTTCAAAACAAATGAAAATATGAACTGAACATTTATTGACTATGGTAACATTTATTTCTTGTATATTTATTTTTTCGAGTAGTCGTTTGTTGGCTTTTCTGCTAAACACTCTTACTAAATAATATCGACGAAATATCCAAAAACCAAAGAAACAAAAACAGTTTTGAAAAATAATGAAGCTTTACTTACTTTAGTAAAATAATCTGAAACAGGATATTCAAAACATAAACACGTAATTAGTTTAGTTTTTTAAAGCAAAAAATCGATATAAGTATGAATGAGAAGAAAATGGCACATTTTTCAAGCAGAACAGCTTCGTTTCAGTTTTACAGTATTGAACGGTGTAGTATTGCGCCGTCGGATTCAGGGTTGTACTATTGTAATGTAAAGAACACGCAGAAAGGGTTGTAATCAACTGAATATCTTCTAGTACACTGACAAAAAAAGCTTAAACAGATATATGAATAAAAATAAAAAGGTTATGCAAATGTTTTTAAAAAGACACGTAATCACGTAAGCAGGATTTTTCCTTCTTTTGACACGATAACAAGTAACGTTCTTATTTTTATTATTTATCTATTTTCAAAAGAGTGCCACGTGCAAATGGAGAAAGAAAAAACAGAGTTATGCAAAATTTGTGTCGCGAATTGTCTAAAGTTTCGACTTTTTTTTTGGCTTTCACTTTAATAAGAACGTGAATTTATGAAGTGAATTTATTCGACACAATATGATTCAACTAAAAAAAATAAATAAAAGCTAACGTGAATTAAGATTAAAGTAAAGTTGTTATTGTGGACCCTCACCCCTTTTAAAAAACCTTGTTAAACTTTGTGACATAATTACATTCGATGTAGGTCTGGCGCGAACGAATAATTTTATTATACCACATTTCTTTAAATTGAAACATAATTATCAAAGTATACTTAGGCAAATAGATTGGAAAAGTCTTTGTTAAAGTTTGTGCCATATTTCCAATGGAGTACAGGCGGGAACGCAGACCCCACATTTTTATTATACCATCCCTATTTAAGTTGAAAAATACTTATCAAAGTATTCTTATGTACATCTATATCAAAAACACTTGTAAACGTTTTTTTTTTTCATTTTTTATTTCCATACTTTTGGGACCAGGCGCGAACGCAGGTCCCGCAAGTTTTATAAACCACCGTTCTGCCAGATCCTCGATAATCTTCTATCATTATATGTAATCAGTTTTTTTAAATAGTAAACCATATAGGAGCCTATTCGTAATCACACACACACACACACACACACACACACACACACACACACACACACACACACACACACACACATTCAGCTTTATATTATATATATATATATATATATATATACTCAGAGGTAGAAGTGGTAAAAAGTGTTTAATACCTTAGTAGAGCTGAATATGGTTTTTATTTTACAACCTTAAGTATTTCCGCAGACAGAGGATTCACTGCATGCTTCATGAGATGGGAAGAGTCAAAATAAGAATGGAGGAAAATATGATCTTTTGGTGTCACGTATGGATAAAAAGAAAATAAGAGAAATATATAGAGAAAAATAATTAATTATATAAAAAAAGAGGAGATAGAAAGAAAAAAAGGAAATAAAGAAGCATAGATTTGCGTCGTGAACAAAATAAGTTGAATTGAAAAATGACGGTGTGGGTTACGTATTTGAAATGAGTTAAACGTGTCAAAAAAGCAGGCGTTGGTTTGGGTGGGAGAGGTTTACATAAAGTGAAAGGTTTTTAGGGAGATTTTTCTCGGCCTCACTTTCAACATACGTCTAGTTGATCGCATTTTAACATACTTCCTATATCTATACATCTATAAAAGTTAAATTGTCTGTCTGCGTGTGTATGTGTCTGTGTGTGTACATTCCCTACCAAACTACTCTGTAAATTTTCAGCTTACAGATTCTAGATTTGACATAAGGAGAAGTAAGATTAGGAAAAATCTTTTTAATCGGGTTTCGGCCCGGAATTTGGCTGTCAAAGGATTAAAGTTCGACGATTTGACCTTTGAAAACTCTACCAAGCTCCTCCGCCAATTTTGGGTCTAAACATTTGAAATTTTAGATGTAGATTACTTGGACATGGGGCAAACATTTTAATTTGATTTGAACCCCAAACAATAAATGTTAAGGGGTCACAATTTGTGCCAAATTAAAAAAATATTTGACGTCTGCGGTCTCTACTAAATTACTCAACTAATTTTATTCTAAAGATTTGACATTTTACATAAAGTGTATTCAGAGATAGGACAAGCTTTTAACCGGTTTTTGGCTGAAAAGTTGGCTTCGATGGGTCAAAGTTCAAAAGATTTAACCTTTGCCATCTCTATCAAACTATTAAGCCAATTTTGGGACTAAATATTTGAAATTTTCATAAAGGGTATTCAGACATGCAGCAAGCTTTTTAATCAGTTTTTGTGTGAAAATTTGGCTGCCAAAAGATCAAAATTGAAAGAGTTGCCAATTTTGGATCTAAGCACTTGAAATGTAAGATATAGATTACTTAGACATGAGTCAAACTTTTAAATATATATATGCATATGCAAATAAAGTTATGAACAGTACATAGGGCTCGGGCAAAGCAGGGCTGCACTGCTAGTAACTTATATAAACGCCATAAATATGTTGAGTAAGAAAGCATTCATATGGCAAACAGTTAATATACGCCGAATTAGTTACATGTAATATAATCTTATTCATTATATTGAGTTTGCGTGATTTGAGTGATTTAAGTAAAGATTAAAAATAGTTCGAAAAATACAGAGTTAAAAATAAGGAAAAATAAGAAAATTTTGGGGTTTAAACTTTAAAAAGATTTTGTTGGAGGAATATTTTTTGTTCCAAAAATTAATGTCCTTAGAGCTCTACAGACAAAGATTAAAGAATCGGGATATTTATAAAAATTTACTAAACTACGAAATTTTAAATGGCATAATAAAATAGTGTGGAGTTTAGTGAGAATCGCATAGCTTTACAAATGATTAGAAATAGAGATTTTTGGTTAGAGTACAATATAAATAATTAAATATAGAACGGTATAAAACGATATAAAATATAAGGAAGGTAGGAGCAATTAATGATGGGTAGATTTATGGTTGTAATTTTTCATTGTCATAAGCTAAGATGGGTAGGTTAATAATGTTAACGTGTGTAATTAGTAGATTAAGGGAATTATATTAGATGAGATTTTGACAAGTATAAAATTGCGCAGGGGGTAGAATTTTTAGTATTTACAAATAATAATTGTTTCATTTCAAAAGTTTCCTTATTTACCCCAATCTTTGAAATTATTAATAAACAATTCTCCATATAAATAAAAAAACATAGGGGGGAGTTTGAAGATTTGTACTAGATTGTATAGGAATTTCTCAGTTAATAATAAGTGTAAAATTGAAGGTATAAGGAAATTAAAAGGTTAAAAAACACTATAAAATGATGTGGAGTCCAATGAGAATTAAATAGCAATACAGATGATTAGAAGTAGAGTAGTTTGGTAATAATGTAGTATGAATAATTAGAGCGATATAAGAGATGAGGGGCAATTTATGATAGAATGGTTAATGATTGTAAATTTTTTGTAGTAATAAGCTAAAGAAGGTGGAGCAATAGTGTTAAAACATGCAATTATTAAATTAAATATTAGATGATTAGTTAGATTAGATGTAGGATGTGAAGTTGCTGAGAATGTGGAATTTGTAGTGTCTACAAATAATTGACGTTTTACTTCTTATGTTTAATAATTTATTTCTATCTTTTGAGTTTATAATAAAGAAAGGGATTTGTATTGTCTGGATTTATTACCTGTTACTTGAGGCACCCTTGTTCATAAGAGAAACGATTATACTATAAACTGTGCCGGTATTTTTATTCTGATCCAGTGTGCCTCCTCGTGGGTGAGGACCGACTTGTCGCCTGCGGCACTGTCCTTTTTGAGATAAGGAATGTTGAAAGAATTATTTTTTACAACCAATTAAAAGCTCTACAAATTCCCCACACATTAGAGCATTCGCAGCAAACAACCAACTAGCTACAACAATTATCAGCAATTGTCCTTAATAACTATCTGTGCCTAAAACAAAACGAAAATTTCAGAGTTTCTTTCTTAAAACTTCTTGTCGTTGGAACAAAATACCGTGGAGCTGCTTCACAAACAAAATACCACGGAGCTGAGTCTACAACTAAAGATAAACACACAAAAAACGAACAATTGAGACGTTCGCTGATTCGAAAAAAAAAAAAAAATCGCCAATACTTCGTCTGATTTCCATGACATTTCATTTTATGGTATATATATATATATATATATATATATATATATATATATATATATATATATATATATATATATATATATATATATATATATATATAACTACTTAATTTACTCACATAAAATTAGTATAGGAAAGTATAAATTTATGCGTAAAACTAAGCATTTACTTCAAAAGTTCTCAATACGTAGGTATAGCTAGTTTGTAAGTTATAACTGGCTTAATCGCCATATATATTTTATAACTTACTATATATATATATGTTAATATATACACTTTTTTAAATACACTGTATATATGCCACAAGGTAAAACTATATATAAAGTCTAAATTAAATTGGATATATATATATATATATATATATATATATATATATATATATATATATATACTAGCTGTACCCGGCCATGCGTTGCTGTGGCTCAGTTTGTTAAAATGGAAGTTTGATTCTTTTTTCAAGAGAATGTACAAATTATTTATTTTTTTTAACAGATGTTAAGAAAATAAACAGAAAAATACTTCCATCATTAATTATGCAAAAAAAAAAAAAAAAATAATAAAATGTTGATTTAGTGTTTCAATATGCTTATAAATTACGATAAAACTTGCTGAGTATGCACTGTTTTACGGCTGTTGTAAAAATGGAACGGAAACTTAAATTTCGCTTTATTTTAATCTTTCTTAATTTTTTAATTGTGCCCCCCAAACGAATAAAATCAAAACAGTAACATTCAACAATTGTACTTTATGTATATAAAACACAAAATATTTATTAAAAAAAAAAATTTAAAAAAAAATTATTAAATAATTCCATTTTTAAACGAAAAAGTCAGTTTACCTAACTTACTGTATTAATGCTATTTTTTAAGCAAGAAAAAAAGGTAAATATCCAGATACGCTACTACAGAATACCGACCACTCTAATTTGTTTTTTATAGGTAATTGAGGTCGCTGACAACGAATCTGATAGTCAAACTTGGGGCAAATTTACCGTTTGCATGGTATTTACCCCTAAACCCACGAACTTCTTTCCACCATTTTGCAGCTTCCGTTTATGCTACGCGTATGCACGCTGTAGCATAAACGACGGCTTCACCAAGCAAACTACGTTGGGGGGAGGGGATTTTTTTTTTCCAGGACATAGAATTTTCTAATTTTCAAAAATACATTGTAGCGCTTTTTGGGCGGAAAATTTAAAATTAGCTGAAAAAGAAATAAAATAAGAAAAGGAAAGCACACCAAGTTGGAGTAGGGGGGTAATTTATCTGTTCTTTTTTTCTTTTTTACCTAGAACATCGAATTTTCAAATTTTCCGTAAGTAACGCACCGACATTTACCAATTAGAACACCATTTAACATTTTCCGAAGATTTTACCTTGTACATTGGGGGTGCGAGCGGGGGGGGGCGGATGTGATGTTGGGGCGCTCGCGCCCCAACATCATATTCCCCCCAAAAAAACAAATTAGAGTGGTCGGTGTTCTGTAGTAGCGTATTTGGATATCTACCAAAAAAAATATTTAGGTTTGGCTATAAATTCCTAAACTCATTTCACCCTAAATAATTTAGGTGACTGAAATAGGAATCTAATTGAATCTTTAATTTCCTGAATAGTATGCTAGAATTCATTTTTCTTCGAGTTATATCGAATACATTAATACGGATTTAGGGGCTTTTTTCGTAATGTTACTGTAAAAATTATTTTTTATTGTTACAAATTACGATGCTTTAAACAAAGCAAAAATAAATTCTTGCGTTTTTTATTTACTACTGAAAACCATAACTTTAGTAAAGGTATTTTTTGTTTAAACAAAATAAAACATTTTCACTAAGAGTTAAGTAAAAATAATTAGTTCATTATATTCTGCGATCATTATTTGAAAAATACTGCAATTTTCATTAAAATTCGTTAATTTCCTGATTTTTGGTGAATTTTTAAGTAAAGGGAGGAGTCAAAATGTGTATACACTTTGAGCGTCGGCATACATTTTGCGACCACGTGTGGTTAATTTAAATTAAAGTTCAATCACATGGTTACATTATCAATAATCATGTAATTAAACCCATTGAAAATTTACCGATATTGTAAACACATTCTGTTTACATTAAACCTGTGGTGTTTTTTTAGTGATGCAATGTTGTCAACTAAGATTAAAAAAAACCCCGCGAGATCAGGAGAAAGAAATGTCCAGAAAATCGCTAGATTTTTAACTTATCGGGGTTTGTATTACTGTACACATAGATTCGAAAAAGTTGTCAAAAAACAAATATATAACAAATAAATGTTATCAAAGGCAAGATAAGTTACTTTTCTACCTAACTGGATATATTTTTCGTGTTTTTATTCAATGTAATATGTTTATTCAGCTCGAAAACCATACAGTGTTTACCGATGTATTGGAACATTCAAGATGGAGTCTGATTCTCTCTTTAACACGGTAAGTTTGGGAAAAGATGTTATAAATAAAAAACCGGATAAAATACTGTTAAAAACTCGCTCAATATATGTTACTGTGACATAGGTTGACATATATTCGGCGGGTTTTTAATAGTATTTTGTATAGTTTTTTATTTATAACACCTTTTTTTCAAACTTACGGTGTTAAAGAGGGTGTGAGACGCCATCTTGAATTTTCAAATACATCGGTAAACACTGTATGTTTTTCGAGCTGAATAAATATGTTACATTGAATAAAAACACGAAAAATATATCCAGTTTGGCAGAAAAGTAACTTATCTTGCCTTGGATAACATTTATTTGCTATATATTTGTTTTTTGACAACTTTTTCGAATCTATGTGTACAGTAATACAAACCCCTATGGAGGTTGGAATGCCCCCCCCACCTAAAATGTACTTGGAAAAATCGATTTTATAGTGAAATTTAAGAATGGTTAGTCGAAAAAAAGGTGAAAAACAAAACAAATAATCAATAAATAATTGTTACCAAAGGCAATAAATGCTACTTTTTTTTTACTTACATGAATGAGTTTATTTTATGTTTTAAAGTATTTTCAATCGCTTTTCGGGTTTTCTTTATTTTTTAATAATCTAATGCGGGTGTGTGGGTGCCAAATATCTCCAGATTTTCTAGAATTCCCCGCTAGATTGCAAACGAAATCTCCAGATCTAGCAGGAAAACCGCTAAATTGTAACACTGGTCACGTGACAGGAAGCGGTAATAAATAATTGTCCCTAAATAAAAAAATGGCCTCTCGGTACAAAGAAAAACACCTATTTATCATAGAAAAATTAAGTATAATGTTATAATTAAAAAGAAATATATAAAGTAAACATATACCAAAACGTGGAAGCCATCCGTCCAGTGGTTTTTTAGACAATTAATTCCGAACGAACCAACAGTTACATTTATATATATATATATATATATATATATATATATATATATATATATATATATATATATATATATATGTATATATATATATATATATGTGTGTGTGTGTGTGTGTGTGTGTGTGTATGTATATGCGTGTATATATATATGTGTGTGTGTGTATGTGTGTGTATGTATATGCGTGTATAGTATTCCTCCTACTAAACTCCCCGTGACAATGTCCAATAGCTGCAATGACACACAAACTAACACACATCTCACATAATATATAATCGTTCCTTCGTATTTCTCATTTAATTTCAAATCATCATTAATAACCACGCCTAATTTATTCTTAATATTACAAAAAGAAAAATTAATTTGATTGCTCACCCTCAGTTAACATCATGATTTCTTCACTGCAATATGTTATACCGATAATAAAACTTATATATGAAAAATATTTCATATCAAAATAATGAAAATTGTTTTTGATTATTGAATTAATGGAAACTATTGAGAAGATTTGGGTTCATTTTTTTTTAATAAAGAATTTTAGCTTAGTCTCAAGTTATGCTAATGTGTTCAAGAAAAAAAAATGGTAGAAACAAAAATGAAAAAAGTACAAGAATTTTTCTTTTGTTCACTAGTAATGTCGAAATGGAATTATGCAGTTGTCTCCCCTTTTTTGCCGCAGAACATATAAACTGATTTATTGAAGACAGCTCATATCTTATCAGATATATTTTTTACCCAGTTGTTCATGTGGAAAGAACTGCATTGCGTGAGAATCGATAGAGTGATGTGGCAGCCACATTTTTTGGTCGTTAAGATCTTTGATTATTTTGCATAGAGAAAAAAAACGCGTACTTTCACACAGACACACACACGACATAATATTTATGTTCCTGTCAAGAATCACCCTATATTAAAAAAAATCAAACAATGAGCATCGTACGTACCGGTGACAAAACGAAAATATCATATTCCAAAAATTACGTAAATTAATCAAATACTTTTATTTTATATATGTCCCGCGAACGGAATATACAGGGTAAGCCCAAAGTAGTAATGTTTGTCGAAGCGTAAGAGGCAGATTTCAAAGTTTGGATAAGTCGAGAAGGAATATTTCGGGCATTTGATAAATAACATTTAATGTTCATTAATATAATTGTCTTATTACATATAGTTGTACGTATACGTGATCTCTAAATAATCATTACATTACCTTCCACTGAGCAAAATTTTCCCGTGAAATTTAGCTTTTATATTCTAATCTTTTCTCTGGACACAATTTCATTTGATGTAATAAAAATTATCAATATCGCAAACAAACTCGTGTTTGCTTGGCCTGTAAAATGACTGCAGAAAATGTACGAAAGAAGAAGAAAAGACAAGCGTAATTTTGTAGGTCGTTCATTGGTAAACGTCATTAATTTGCATATGTATACAATGTGTAACTATTAAAAGGGACGAATTCTAAAGCATGAGCGTTGAGCGTTTTTTTTTGTTGACAGTTCAGAACAAGAACGAACGGTGCAAGTTAATATCGAATACATAAGGATTTGTTGCAAGTTGAGGAAAGAAAGGAAAAAGGACTTTCGTGCGTTGTATCGACAAGAGGACGTTTTGTACAGTCATTTTCTGGTTCCCTTTTCAATTTACGAGCTATATATATTTACTTACAGTAGAGTCCAAAACTAAGGGAAAAAATTTTAAAACCTAATATTTGTTAGAAATGACAATTGTGAAAATCCGAAATTTTGACAACTGGTAGTCGCTATCATCCATAATAACATACTAAAATTTTAATCATTTCAGTGTCAAAGAGATAGATTGATATGATAAGGCAGGGTCCAAATCGTCTGCAACTGATATGCACAGGCTTAACGGATCAATTAACACCTGATCAAATCTGTGAAATACATCAGAAAAGTGGACATCCTGGAATTCGTCGAACCACATATTCTGTCTGAAGAGTGTGTCCTGCAACTACGAAGGCATCGGTCAAGGCAGCTATACACTTGTGCGAAAAGTGTGAGCGAATTGATTCATCACCATCCCTTTGGAAAAAAGGGAAGCTTGAGTTGGAGAAAAACTGTCGAATATGTATGGATATAACTGATTATGATGGCAAACATTTCTTGACCATAACAGACTGTGGCCCGACGCATTTCACAATATGACGTCTGTTGACACGACAGGAGCATTGTGCGACATTTAAGATCCATCATTTTTGGGTTCTCGCTTGAAATCTTGACTGATAATGCCTCTGCATTTCGATGTCAAGATTTTCAGAAATTCACAACCGAATTGGCGGGGGGGGGGTAGAATACGTTACCGATATACATATTTTCCTGAAGGTAACAGCATATTGGAATGGTGTCACCGCACCATCAAAAGAATTGCAGCCAGGACACTGTTCGATTCCAGAAGCTGTGTACTGGTATAATGTGACACCCAAGGATGATGCAAGGCCATCAACTACGCCAATCAATGGGATTCACCGTTACGAACAGCGTATAAAAGGGATAGATGTGGTTAGAGTTTCGACACACCATATAAAGTGTGAGATCGTGTTTGCGTAAAACTCCCAAATTCTCGGTGCTGTGAACGAATAGAAAAAACAAGTCCTTACACTATGTTGGTCGATGGTGTCCCACGTCATGTGAAAGATGTCCACTCCTATTGTGCCTTTTCTACCTCGAAGGACGATGAAGAAGAAAACATGCAATTCGAGGATGATCCTGATATTCTACTGCCCTTCAGAAACGCTCTTCACAACCAAAAGAGGGAATTGTGGAACGTGTCGTTGGCGATGACGGTAGTGATGAGGAAGATAGGAAGGAAGAAGTGATGCCTTCAATTCTACGGAGAAGTACACGTCGAAGGCGATCACCATCTCCCTGCTATTTATGTGATGGTGATATTAGGAGAGGGTCTAACAGAAATTATCACTCTCGTAAACGACTTCGCATTTGCTTAGCCTGTAAAATTAAGGCAGAAAATGTAGGAAAGAAGAAGAAAAAACAAGCGTAATTTTGTAGGTCGCTCATTCGTGATTGAATTTGTTGCAAGTTAAGGAGGGGAAAAAGAAACCAAAAATAGGACTTTCGTGCTCTGTATCGACAAGAGAACGTTTTGACACAGTCATTTTTTTTTTCCTTTTCAATTTACAACTTTTTTCCTAAATTTTTTCTTACTCAATCCTTGTCGCGGTGATATATGATACTGGTATTTCTGATCTTGATTTCTGGGATACTTCGGTTGGAGAATGCTGACTTGTAAGGACAGCAATTTCAAACGCGTCAGTTAGGACTTTCATTAGAATCTATTCGGTATGATCAGTGACCTCTATAGTGTCTGGGTCTCAACTGATTTATTTCCGTTTTGTCATATATGACCTGTCCCATTATTTTTGTTAGTTTTCTTTCTTCCCAAAACATTATCATAGCTCTAAAGATTTTGAAAACAAAACAAAACAACAAAAAAAAAACCTTTGTCACCTGTCTTATAGACTTATCTGTATTTGTTTAATTAATCGTTCTTCGTAGAAATAGGCAACACCATATTTGCTAATATTAACTCTGCTGCCGATAAACATAAGCTGTCCAAAATTAACCTGTTAACCACTGCCAGCAATTAAATTATGTTCTTTTAGTAAAAGTTTACTTATTAATGGCGCTACATTATAGAAACCTCCACGTTATTTAATTGTGCTTGAATTTGCGATAAGCGCTGATTCAAAAAGTCTCCGGCGCTGTTTATTTGAAATAAATTGAACTATTTTTGCTTGTTTAAAGTCATAGGTGTGATTATACTGCAATGAATGAGAGTAATGCACTTAGAGAATTGGTATTTCTTATATCTCTTGTTCATAGAGCCTTTTTTTTCTAATTTACGCTGGATTTCACCAGCGTATCTATGATGGCAATTTTGGTAAGGAATACTGTATATGCCTGCATTGGAAACTAGTTTCTTTAGGAGATGTTTTGTTGGTTAACTCTCTCACACCATAGAAACACCCCCCATAATAATTACTGCATATAATCTCAATCAATAAATTACATGACAAAAACACACATATCATTTCTGTTACACACCCATATTTGAATTTTAACAGTCATATATTTCCAGAAAGAATATCAACAGCATTCATATCTTTTAAAAACGTATTAACGATTATATTGACATTATTATTAAAAATCTCCCTCTCTTTAACAACGCAAGCTCTCCTCCTTTTTGAATTTCCAACGTCTTTTTCTGTTTCTGAAATAGAACAGCGTCACACTTTGCACATGAAAAAGTTCAAATATTTATCCTGGTGTTTTCTTAATCACATTCTTCCAAAGAAAGTCTCAAAATAAAGAGGAAACGTTGATGAACACACAACTCGGTTTGTTCCCTTTTATTTCTCTATTTTCTCAGAATACTATTTCCAATATTCTCATCATTGTGTTTAAATGGAACACCAAACTTTTAAGCAAAAGTTGCGAAAATACAAACAGATATTTATCGCTACCAACTTTCACAACAACAGAACTTTTTTGCTTAAATGTATACAAGAAAAAATTATACTCAAAAGTACATTAAAATATTTGAAATATTCACATCATATTTTCCAGGATTATATTAAAAAATACTTATTTTCATCAGCGGATCTTTAAAAACAACAAAACTCTTATTATTCGATGAAGCCCAAACATTAGCCATTTTTTTTTTTTTTTACAAAGGCATCACCACATTATCAAGGCCCAGAGGCCACTCAAGGATAAGGGTTAAAGAGTGTACAGTAGAAGTTGGTCAATATAGTAATCATTAGTAATGAAAATTTGGTAAATTTAATAACTTATATGGAACGGCTCATCAAGAACTTATTTACTTTAGACTTGAACACAACCATATTGTAGTCAGCCGGAAAGCAGGAAAACGGAAGACAATTCCACAGGCGTGCAGTTCTAAGAAAGAAGCTTTGTTCATGGAATCTATGTTTAGGTTTAGGCACAGATAAAGAGTGGGGGAAATTATTGATAGTGTTTACAGCTAGACGAGTGTTTCTTGTGAAAGTTTGGCGAGGGGGGACCATAGATTGAAGCTCAGTTGAACACTTTCCATGAAAATAACGATACATCAGAGACAAACTCGCAACATCTCTTCTGTGAGATAGAGGTTGTAAGGAGGAGAAAAGGACATCTCCTACGAGGCTACGAAGTCTATTTTGAACTCTATCAAGGCAGGACAAGTCTTTTCTAGCAGCTCCTGCCCAGATGTGGCAACAGTATTCCATCCTTGGACGTACCTGGCTCTTATATAGATAGAGAATAGCATCAGCAGTGAGATATCTACTGGATCGATAGAAAGATCCCACCATTTTTCCAGCGGCCTTGGCAACAGATTTGATATACGTGTTCCATTTAAGATCAGGAGTAATGGTCAAGCCCAGAAGCTTGTCAAAACTTGAGGCCTCCTGAAGACGAGAGCCATTCATTTCAATTGATGACAAATGTGGATTAGAATGTTGATGATGTAAAGAGAGAAGCTTGGTTTTAGATGCATTAAAAGTAACCAGCCACTCCTTTCCCCATTGTACTACATGCTCAAGATCAGAGGAGAGAGAATTGGAGAGTACTTGCTCGTTTACTGTCTTAGATGTGGTACCATAAATGGTAGTGTCGTCAGCATAAATGTCTACAAATGATGTAAGGATATGATTTGGAAGATCATTAATGTAGATCAGGAAAAGAGTTGGGCCCAGGATGGATCCCTGAGGGACACCGGCATTAATACTGTGAGCTTCTGATTTTTGCCCCTCAACTACTACTCTTATGAACCTATCAGAAAGAAATGATTTAATAATTGAGAAGACTTTTCCAGCTATACCATAGCTAGCGATCTTATGAAGTAAACCTTTATGCCATACCCTATCAAAGGCTTTAGATATGTCAAGAGCAATTGCCCTAGAAAGATTGCCACCGTCGAGAGATTTACTAATCCTATGCGATATAATTGTAAGGACATCTGCTGTAGATCTAGCAGAACGGAAACCATATTGAGTGTCACTAAGAAGGTTATTTTTGTTGAGATGTTTGATTACTTCTGTATTTAACACAGATTCTAGCAACTTACTCATGACGCACAGGAGACTTATTGGCCTGTACTGAGAGGGGGATGAGCGATCACCTGAATTCTTAAATACAGGGCATACTGATGAGATTTTCCAGGGAGATGGGAAACTATTCTCCTTAAGACAACGTTTAAACAGTTTTGTAAGTATGGGCGCTAGTTCAGGTTGAAGTTTTTTGAGTACTATAATTGGAATACCATCGACCTAAAACATAATCACACAACGATACACAAATTTTTCACAAATATAAACAAATCAGTTAAAAGATTAAAAACCCGCCATATTTTCAAACTGGAGGATAAACTTACAAAATTAATCTAAAACAGTAAATGGAGAACAATAGGACGCTCGAATCTAATACAAAATCTTAGAACTAAAAATCTCCTAAACATTGAAATTGAAGTCCTCAGTTTTGGACTAAAATTCGCAACTGGCATACATTCAAATATTATCACCGACACAATTTTGAAGAATTACAAACATGAAGACACAAATTAAAAAAAAAAAGGTTTAATACACGGTGTTATTTCAGTCGAAGCTACTCAGCCCTATGAAACTGTATTTCCAAAGAGAGACATAGATGTTTTGAAACACCTAGTGAATAACAAGAACATAATTATATCACCAGCTGATAAAGGTGGTGGTATAGTAATAATGGAAAAAAGACACATATCTGGAGAAAGTTTCCACACTGCTGGCAAACAAAGACACATATACCAACATTGATTTAAAGACAGTAATTACAAGTATTGAGACTTTCAGCAAATCTTTAAAAAAAAACTTATAAATAAAAACAAAACTTGTACTTCATACATTGAATATCACCAAAAATATTCCGTCATTATATGGCCTTACCAAAACTCACAAACCGGATATCTCTATGCGCCCCATAATATCTGGTATCGGTAGTACAACACACAAATTTGCACGGGCCATATCCAACATTTTGACTCTACTACTGCGCACTATAGGCACCTCCCACATAAAGATGGCCCTATCGGTGGGGCATTAGAATATACCGACTGCCCCCCCCTGCAGAGGGTAAAATTCCCTAAATGGGGGTCCTGGATATGACTTTAAACTATATCCAGTGGTGAGGCCCCAGCTTGTGGGCTTTGGGGAGTGTGGGGGCCACCCTTTAATTACCATTGCTCCCAGGTCCACTCTGACCCGGAGTGGTAGTACCTGTTAGGGTCCCAACTATGGGTTAAATAGAAACCGACGTGAAAACAACAAATATATTCTATTAAAAATATTTTTCTTCAAAATCTTTGGATTCGGCGTTAAATAACCCGAAAAGGGTTGATATGCCGTAAAACAAAAACAACCAACCAACCCACATAAAAAACTCCGGAGATTTACTCAATAAGATAAAAAAACATTAATATACATAACACAACGATACACAGCTTAGATATAACATCATTATATACTAATATCCTCATTAAAACATACTTAAATTTACTCCATACATAAAAATAAAACATTCTCTCACCTTTTCCTCTCGACACATTAAAATGTAATTATTAGACTTATAACTGACATGACTTATTTTCAATTCCATAACAATTTCTATGAGCGGAATTTCGATCTTCCTATGGGTAACCCTTTTAGTGGAGTATTAGCTTTTCTTTTCTTAGAATTCACAGAATCTGATCCTTTCCAATTTATATTACCTCCCAACACAGAATATATTTTAGATACATTGACGACATTTTAATTTTTCTTCCCGAAAACACGAACATAGATATCATGAAAGACAAATTAGGCTCAGTCGAACTCTTCATAAAGTTCACCTATGAAACAGGAACCAATCACTCATTACATTTTCTAGACATACTTATTTTAAAATCCAATAATAAACTATCCGCAAAACTGCACACAAAAATTATTACATACATTTCTATTCACACCATAATAACAAAATAAAAACAGGTATGATGATTGGTTTCTTCTTACGTGCATTCAGAATTTGCAGTCCAGAATATCTGGACGAAGAATTCTAATACCTCACAAACACTTTGAAACGCTTGCAATATTCCATATATTTCATATAAAATGCTAAGCGAAAAGCCACGCAAGTATTTTCCAGGATAAATAAACAAAAATCATACACATCAGATCTTTCTTTCATAAACGGAGATCTTCTTTTATCTACACACACCAATAATACAATAATGCTGAGCACACTAAACAAACTATGAATTGCAATCATACAAACCATATCACAAACTATAAGACAAATACTAAAAACAACAAAACATCTAAAGAAACCAGTTTCCAATGCAGACATATACACTATTCCTTGCCAAAATTGCCATCATAGATACGTTGGTGAAACCTAGCGTAAGGTAGAAAAAAGGCTCAATGAACATAAAAGAGATATAAGAAATAGCAATTCTCTAAGTGCATTACTCTCATTCATTGCAGTATAACCGCACCCATGACTTCTTGAATCAGCGTTTATCGTAAATTCAAGCACAATTAAATAACGCTAAGGTTTCTATAATGTAGCGCCATTAATAAGTAAACTTTTATTAAAGAACATAATTTAATTGTAGACACAAGTTAACCCTCTCACACCATAGAAACATCCTCCTATAATAATTAATACATATAATCTCAATCAATAAATTACATAACAAAAACACATTCTTTCACTTTTCTGTTACACACCTATATTTGAATTTTAACAGACATATTTTTTTCTGAAAGAATATTAACTGCGTCATATTTTTTAAAAATACATAAACGGCTATATGGCGTTATTAAAAATCTCCCTCTCTTTAACAACGCAACCTCTCCCATTTTTTTGAATTTCCAACGCCTTTTTTTCCGTTTCTGAAATAAAACAGTATCACACTTTGCATATAAAACATGTTAAAATATTTTTTATAGGTGTAATGACGTTAATTATTTTTCATGCTTTTTTTTCTCGCGTTTATTCTACATAAATAAAAATAAAAGTTATTTAAATGATTTTCCTTTTAATTTTTTTTTCTTATAGAAATTTTAATAACAGTTGTTTAATTGTCTTGTCAGTTTTGCCTCGGTTCGTTCCATTCCACTCTATTTTGATTTTTTGTATTTAAGATAAACTAAATATCCTAAGGTGTTACGATTTCCATGAAAGTCGACCATGTTTTATATTTTTGGAAGAATAAAACATTATCATTTCCATCTATGAAATTCAATCAGAGAAATAAAATCCTATACATTAAAGGGAAATAACTCATTGGTTAAATGAAAATTTAATCTTGGTATTAAACGCAGCCGATGTTGCTTATGTAATAATTAAAAATAAATTAAATTAAATGCAAATTGAATTAAAAATAAATTAAATCAACTTTATATAATATTCATAAATAGCACACTTAAAACAATTATATTACCAATTTCTATTATTATTGTTAACACTTATTGTTAAAACAGATTTTCTTTAGTGTAATATGCAAATGAGATAACCTCTTGAATGTTGATTCCTTTTGAATAAATAGTATATATAGAAATCATGCAGGAATAAAAGTATATAACAGTCCGTTGCAGTATCGAAATCTATTTGTGAAACAATGTAAGTTTGGTATATATTAACTAAATTGTGCAAAAACAAACAGACAGGAATATGACTTGATTATAATAGATATATATTTACATGTGTGTATATGTGTGTGTATGTGTGTGTGTCTCTCTCTCTCTCTGCCTGTGCGTTCTTGAAAACCTACCCGCAATAATTCCATGGGTCCGTAAACAATCTGTCTAAAACACATCCAAAGTCTTCCGTTGCTTCAATTGGTTTACAGATCTTTAATGATGGGACGTGAGTGTGCTTGATTCTGTTGCAGACGACGAGGGGAGATAATGAGGCTAGTTATGCGGATAGAAAAACAAAATGATTGCAACCTTCAAGGTTAGATTTGAATTGATGCTGAGAAGTTTCGTCTGTGAAATAATCACGATTCACTGATTTTGTAAAAGGAAGCGTCATTTGCAGCTGACGAGGATTTGTTGGTGAAATATGGGTTAATTCGTTAAAAAAACAAAAACAAAAACAACAAAAAACAACGACTGCGAGAACAAGAACATTTACAAGAACAAGCAGGATTGTCCCGTTAGTTATGTATGTACATAGGCAAATAGATATGAAGAAACGGATCTAGTTTCACAAATAGGACTTATGAGTTTGACTGAAGATATTCGACGAGTTTTGAAAAATCCCTCATTTGAATCGACGAATATATCTATATATTAATAAAAGCGAGAATGTTTGTGTGTGAGGACATTTCTCAACCTATCTACTCAACGAAGTTTTGAATTACAGACTTGGAATTTGGTATACAGGATAGTCAGACATGTGGAAATATTTTAATCGGTTTTTATCCAGAAATAAGTACCGCTAAATGGGGTCAATATTAGCAAATTAGTACGTTAGGGTTATCGAATTCTGATCTGTTTGTCAACTATTTTCCGAATGCGCATGCGCCGTTGAGAAGCAGTTCTTTTAGTGTTAAGAATAAGATGTTTTGAAAAATCTTTGTAAATATCGTGTCCTGCTGGTGTAATAGTTAACGTACTGGGCTCAATATCTTTAGGTTTTGGTTTCGATCTTAGCTTGAGTACTTTTTCAACTTACAAGAAGTGAACTATTTAGAAAAAAAAAATACTTGCATGCACATGTCTCAGTTTCTTTCCGTGTATTTTTCCTTTAGCTTTTCAAAACACAAATTTAACGTTATGTTTCATACTGGGCAACGCCGGGTACATTTTCTAGTATATATATATATATATATATATATATATATATATATATATATATATATATATATATATGATACCAGGCAGGTGTCCGGTCGTAAAATATGCTTAAATATTCACGCAAATTTTGTATTTATTATTATAGGGGGAATTATCTACTGATTATTATATTGTACCCATTATGTATAGTAATGACTTCAAAACTATAAAAAAATTTTACTTTGGTGCCATCAGCTGGAATTGAAATCAAAATGTTGGATGCTCCAGCCTTAGTTGTTATTGGGCGCTTCAGCCTTTGTCATCACCATCTAAGCTATCCCCAGATAGATAAAAAAGGCTACCAATTAGACGACTTAAAACTAAAAAGGTGTATGTGCACATGCTCTGAAGTTAGTTGATCAACTCCTGTCAAAGTCAACTGTTTTTTTTTTCAATTTTGATCCCTAAGCAGCTACTTTTACAGACTAAAACTAAATCGCACGTGTTCCTATGTATTAAGTTTCAAGTCTTTATATTTATATTCAGAAAGGAGTTTGGTAGAAACTTTTCACACGCACAAACTATGTATAAAGCTGGTTTTATGTATCTTTGTTACTATTTAATTTTATATTCTAACTAATGTATAACAGAATACTTTTTAAGGGCAATGCTTAATATTATTCATATTTATTTACTATATATATATATATATATATATATATATATATATATATATATATATATATATATATATATATATATATATGGGCGAGTTTTTTGTAATGAATGTTTCATAGAGGAGACCATAAATTGCAGCTAAGTCGAACACCTGCCATGGAAAAATAGATGTTGATATACTTGTACGTATTAGATTCATTACCAAGCTAATTAACCGATCGTTCAAATGTAAGCTACATATAGTTTTATTTAGTTTTATTTAAAGGAGGTAAGTAGGTTTTGCAAGGTATTCGTAGAAATTTTAGATACGCCTGTTTTTGTGAAATTTTAACAATAAATATTAGAAATAAATTAATAATTTCCACATATTAGTTTTGAAGTATTTTGAAAGATAGTAGTGGGTATAATATGAAATAAAACGTCATATTCTAAAATCTATATATTTCGAGTTGGCATTGAATTTGATTCATAACTAATTAGGCACCAATCAAGCAAGATTCCCTGATTTTCAATTTCTTCTTAAGTCGCTTAAGCTTAAGCCTCAAAATATTATGCATTCTCTAATATCAATATCACCGAATAGATTTTAATTATTATTAGAATAACGATTCTAGACTTAAGGCTTAGTATCATGATATCTTGACTTTAATTTTCGTGAGAAGACATAAAATTGGTACGCAATTTTCTGTTCAGGATAATGATTTTATCCGTCCGGAGATAAGTATTCCATATATATATATATATATATATATATATAAAGCTGATGTGTGTGTGTGTATGATAACGAATAGGCTCCTATATGGTTGACTATTTTAAAAAACTGATAACATATAATGATAGAAGATGTATCGGGACACAGGAATGGATATGTTTGATCTGATAGAACGGTTGTTCATTAAAATTGTAGGGTCTGCATTCGCGCCTGGTCCACAAAGTATGAAAATAAAAGATTAAAAAAAAAACGTTTACAAGTGTTTTTGATATAGATGTACATAATACTTTGATAAGTATGTTTTAACTTAAATAGGGATGGTATAATAAAATTGTGGGCCTACGTTCGCGCCTGGCCTCCATAGAATGGAAATAGGCACAAACTTTAATAAAGACTTTTCATATCTATCTGCGTAAGTATACTTTGATAATTATGTTTCAGTTTGAAGAAATATGGTATAATAAAATTATGGGGTGTTCGTTCGCGCCTGACCTCCATAGAATGGAAATATGTCACAAAGTTTAACAAGGTTTTTTAATATAGATCCACAGAATATTGTGATAAGTGTTTCAGTGTGAACAGGTATGGCATAATAAATTATTGGGTTTATCTATTTTATTTTTACTTTCATCATATTTTGCTTTGGTTTTGATACCCCCAAATTCGAAGCTATCTCTTTAAATCCCTTCCTTTTCATAACCTATCATACTTTAATAAATCAGAGTCCATTTTCTGTAGGCTGTTTTTGAACCCAGTCAACGACGGTTACTTTTGCTAGTATATATATATATATATATATATATATATATATATATATATATATATATATATATATATTGTTATTGAAAATTTATTCAAATTTAAAAGAAAAAATATAAACCTTTAATGAAGGTATTCAAAATTTCAACCTTATTCCATGGAGTTTCAGAGGAAAGAAGTTTTCAAAATATGCAATTAATTTTGCAGGTTAATGCATTAAAAGAAACAACGAAAATTAAATTAATCATATTTGCATCAATAAAGTTATTTAACAGTTAGAGACAGTTTGTAGGGATTCATTGCGATTTAGAAAGCAAAAAATGGAAAAAAGGGAGAAAAAGTATATGATAAAAATACAATAAAAAGACGGTAAAATCCAGAACAGGAAAAAATCCAAAATTACCCTATCGAAATATATATATATATATATATATATATATATATATATATATATATATATACATATATATATATATATATACATATATATATATATATATATATATATATATATATATATATATATATATATATATATATATATATATTAAGAAATGTGATTTATAATTTAAAAATTAAAAAAAAAATTTTAAATTTAAAAATCAAATTTTAATTAAATTAAAAATCAGTTTCATAAGAAGGAACAGCAACAAAGTCAATTATCTGTACGATCGTTTCGAAAATCCGTGCTTTTTATTTGTGGTATACATGAAGTCACGTAGAACAATTATACATAGTTTTTTTGGTAAGCACGGTCTCCTCATCAGCAAATTTAGGAGGATTTCTATTGAATTGAAATGAAGCCTTTAAAAACTCTGGATATAATTCACAAATTAAATTCATAAATGAAAATGATAGAAACATAAACTGCATTAAAAATAAACCTATTAAGAGCGTAATAACATATAATATGGCAATGTCTTCCCGTATACGAGTTAAGAAAAATAACCAAGAGACAAAAAAAGATAAAACCAAACTACAAATATTAGATAATAATATAAATAAACAACAAACTAAAACCCGCAAACGTAAGAATAGACACAAGGAGATCCTATGGTTCAACCCCCCGTATTCCAAAAACCTAGAAACAAACATAGCTAGAGAATTTTTTAAAATATTAGATAAGAACTTTAAAGCCCCCCATAGATATAATAAGATTTTCAATAAGAACACAATTAAAGTCTCTTACTCTACTATGCCTAACCTTCATCAGAAAATAATTAGCTCTAATAATAATAAAATTAATAAACTACAAAATACAACTATACAAAATACATCGGACTGTAACTGTAGAAGAAAAAATAAATGTGCCCTACAAGGCTCATGTAAAATTAAAAATGCTATCTATAGCTGCACAGTATCAAAAACTCCAAATATACAAGAACCTATCAACAGCCATAACTCAACTACCAGATTAAATAATAACACCAACTTAAATCAATCTACCGATCAATTACTAACCAACCCACCACATAATCCAACAATAGACCTAACGGAAAATAATCATAATAATCAAGAGGTAATATATATTGGTTCCACATCTGGCCCAATAAAATATAGAATTTCAACGCACAAACATTCTTTTAAAAATAACTCTCTATCAAACCAAACTACTCTATCCAACTATATTTGGCAACTAAAAAATAGCAATATTTCTTTCAACTTAAAATGGCAAATAATTGAGACTTGCAAATCATATAAACCAGGAGATAAATTTTGTACATTATGTACAAAAGAAACCCTAAAAATTTTAAAATATGAAGATATAAAAAGCACAACCAAACTAGTAAATTCAAGACATGAGCTTCTATCATGTAATCATAAACGTTGGTTTAAATTTAATAAATATAAACCACCTTAAATCATTAAAAATTACTCATTAGTAAAAATAGATTACTTTTTTTTTTAAATAAATTAAATTAGACCAATTACCGCCCTTAGACTCGTAAATTAAATAATAAATAAAGCCAATAACACATGACAATTATCTCCCCTTAAAAACTTGCAAAATAAATATTCTCTCTCTATAGATATTAACTGTAGCGTCTTTAAATCAAAATACGCTAACGGAAACAATTTACTGCACGAGCGTCGCCCTTTTAAAATTCATCATTCAATAAAATAAAAAGCTATAGCAAACATCTAAATGACTACTTTAAATACAGTTCCTGATTTCAAAAAAAGAAAAACTAAAAGGTAACTATATCTATATATTTTTAAATCAAATTTATTATGTAAATTAAAAAAAAATATATATTTTTTCTACTCATTTCTATCTCTAACCTATACTAATTTTCTTATAAATTTTAAATCCAAACCTTTTACTTCAATTTTTCAGATTCATCTGCCTTACTTTTAATGCTAGGTTTATTTTTGGTGTCTTTTCAATTCAATAGAAATCCTCCTAAATTTGCTGATGAGGAGACCGTGCTTACCAAAAAAACTATGTATAATTGTTCTACGTGACTTCATGTATACCACAAATAAAAAGCACGGATTTCCGAAACGATCGTACAGATAATTGACTTTGTTGTTGTTCCTTCTTATGAAACTGATTTTTAATTTAATTAAAATTTGATTTTTAAATTAAAAATTTTTTTTTAAAATTTTTAAATTATAAATCACATTACTTAATATTGAATTAGCTCTAGGACATTTAACTATCGAGCTTATTATATATCTAAATTACAACGAGCATTTCCTGTATTTTAATTAAACTAGTAATTTCACTATTACATTAAAATACACTTAGCTCTTTAGACTATTATTCTAATCTCCTTTAAATTATATATATATATATGTATATATATATATATATATATGTATGTATGTATCCTGTAGAAATATATTTTCTTATAATATATACCAATCTTTATTTAAGAAGCTCAATGTAATTACAGAGCAATATAGTGAATAAATAACACACACCTATATTCCAAAATTAATGATGTTGACCATCTTATAATTTATTCCTTTAATGTCAACTGAATTAAAGGAATAAATTATAGTTTTTTGTCATTTATTTACTATATATATATATATATATATATATATATATATATATATATATATATATTTATTTTTCAATGGACGCTATACATTATATTGATCATGCATCCTTCTGTTTCACGAGGACACTGGAAACTAAACTCACTAGTGACTGGTTCATCAGTTTATGTAATAACACTATCATTCCATTATGTAATGGGTTTATATCTGAATCCTTTACACACAAAGGTATATACATATACACATACTTAACATTATATAAATAGAAGTATATACTCACAATATATATGACAGAAGTATATGAAATGTGAAATGGGATTATTGAGTAAAACCGGAGATTCGAAGCGGAATATATTAACGAATCAATCACTAAGCATAATGGTAAATACTTTCAATGTAATCGCCAATAATAATACTGATTACCAAACAACAAGTATGACGATACGAATTCTTAATGGATGAATGTTTCTTCAAAATCATTGCATAATTATATCACGAAGGCTCACATGCCACTGACATAATTCTAACTCTATCAAACCTACATCAGAAATGAACGTAACAAAAACAAGTAATCTAATTCCATTAAAACCTAAACAAATACTTGCTTTCAACGCACAAATCTTGTACTATTGTAAACTATTATATATTTTTTGCAACGAGATGTGTTACGATAGTCTATTGTATTGTAATGTATTATAGTTTCAATTTCAAGAGTCATGGGTGACCGTATTCTTGAAAAGGACGACGGGTTTAACTTCAATCAGATTATAGATAGTGAAGTTAATTATTGTGGCCACAGAAAACGATTATGAAGAAAGATTCGAACGACGGGTTATGGTAAAAATAGAATGTATTATACAAGAAAGTGAATACAAAGAAAATGTCATCAGCGTTTTCTGACTGTTAGTTAGATAGTCTGTTGTGTCGCTTTAGGTCGCAATAAATCCCCACAAGAGTATTAGACTCGTTTTTTTTTTAAAATGATTAGAAGAGTGAATGGGTTAGTTCCCATAACATTGTAATAGAACGCGTATGAGCGCATGGGA